>NW_027464546.1:0-2500 GCF_050947455.1 Rhinoderma darwinii
CCCCTTGCCCTGGAACTGTGTCCCGGCCTGCCTCTGCTGCTCACCACCGCCTCTGACATTTTTGAACATACCCCACTTTAACTTGATTTTAAATGGTTCACTTTCAAATGTTTCACTTTCAGTATCAGAAATGTCATTCTTTGACATTTGGGCCTTTTTATTTTCACTGCTGTTTGGTCACCAAATGGATCTCCTTAGATTGAGGCCTAGTCCTCTCCCCACCGCCCTGGAACTCTGCCCCGGCCTACGCTGCCTGCCGTCACACTCCTAGCCCTGGAACTCTGCCCCGGCCTGCCTCTGCTGCTCACCACCACCTCTGACATTTTTGAACATACCCCACTTTAACTTGATTTTAAATGGTTCACTTTCAAATGTTTCACTTTCAGTAGCAGAAATGTCATTCTTTGACATTTGGGCCTTTTTATTTTCACTGCTGCTTGGTCACCAAATGGATCTCCTTGGATTGAGGCCTAGTCCTCTCCCCACCGCCCTGGAACTCTGCCCCGGCCTACGCTGCCTGCCGTCACACACTCTGGCCCTGGAACTCTGCCCCGGCCTGTGCTGCCTTCACACTCCAGGCACCTGGAACTCTGCCCCGGCCTGCCTCTGCTGCTCACCACCACCTCTGACATTTTTGAACATACCCCACTTTAACTTGATTTTAAATGGTTCACTTTCAAATGTTTCACTTTCAGTAGCAGAAATGTCATTCTTTGACATTTGGGCCTTTTTATTTTCACTGCTGTTTGGTCACCAAATGGATCTCCTTAGATTGAGGCCTAGTCCTCTCCCCACCGCCCTGGAACTCTGCCCCGGCCTACGCTGCCTGCCGTCACACTCCTAGCCCTGGAACTCTGCCCCGGCCTGCCTCTGCTGCTCACCACCGACTCTGACATTTTTGAACATACCCCACTTTAACTAGATTTTAAATGGTTCACTTTCAAATGTTTCACTTTCAGTAGCAGAAATGTCATTCTTTGACATTTGGGCCTTTTTATTTTCCCACTGCTGCTTGGTCACCAAATGGATCTCCTTGGATTGAGGCCTAGTCCTCTCACCCACCGCCCTGGAACTCTGCCCCGGCCTACGCTGCCTGCCGTCACACCCTGGCCCTGGAACTCTGCCCCGGCCTGCCCCTGCTGTTCACCACCGCCTCTGACATTTGTGAACATACCCCACTTTAACTTGATTTTAAATGTTTCACTTTCAGTAGCAGAAATGTCATTCTTTGACATTTGGGCCTATTTATTTTCACTGCTGTTTGGTCACCAAATGGATCTCCTTATGTCGAGGCCTAGTCCTCTCCCCACCGCCCTGGAACTCTGCCCCGGCCTACGCTGCCTGCCGTCACACCCCTGGCCCTGGAACTCTGCCCCGGCCTGCCTCTGCTGCTCACCACCGCCTCTGACATTTTTGAACATACCCCACTTTAACTTGATTTTAAATGGTTCACTTTCAGTATCAGAAATGTCATTCTTTGACATTTGGGCCTTTTTATTTGCACTGCTGCTTGGTCAACAAATGGATCTCCTTAAATTGAGGCCTAGTCCTCTCCCCACCGCCCTGGAACTCTGCCCCGGCCTACACTGCCTGCCGTCACACTCTGGCCCTGGAACTCTGTCCCGGCCTGCCCCTGCTGTTCACCACCGCCTCTGACATTTGTGAACATACCCCACTTTAACTTGATTTTAAATGGTTCACTTTCAGTATCAGAAATGTCATTCTTTGACATTCGGGCCTTTTTATTTGCACTGCTGCTTGGTCAACAAATGGATCTCCTTAAATTGAGGCCTAGTCCTCTCCCCACCGCCCTGGAACTCTGCCCCGGCCTACGCTGCCTGCCATCACACTCCTGGCCCTGGAACTCTGCCCCGGCCTGCCCCTGCTGTTCACCACCGCCTCTGACATTTGTGAACAAACCCCACTTTAACTTGATTTTAAATGTTTCACTTTCAAATGTTTCACTTTCAGTAGCAGAAATGTCATTCTTTGACATTTGGGCCTTTCTATTTTCACTGCTGCTTGGTCACCAAATGGATCTCCATATCTCGAGGCCTAGTCCTCTCCCCACCGCCCTGGAACTCTGCCCCGGCCTACGCTGCCTGCCGTCACACTCCTAGCCCTGGAACTCTGCCCCGGCCTGCCTCTGCTGCTCATCACCGCCTCTGACATTTGTGAACATACCCCACTTTCACTTGATTTTAAATGTTTCACTTTCAGTAGCACAAATGCCATTCTTTGACATTTGGGCCTTTGTATTTTCACTGCTGTTTGTTCACGAAAGGATCCCCTTATCTTGTGGCCTAGTCCTCTCCACGCCGCCTTGGAACTTTGCCCCGGCCTATGCTGCCTGCCGTCACACTCTGGCCCTGGAACTCTGGCCGGGCATGGGGATGCAAGTTGCTCCTGCTGCCCCCCCACCGGGACCTACCTGCAATCACCCTGGAACTCTGGCTGGGCATGGGGATGCAGTTTGCTCCCGCTGACCCCCTTTCCACCC
>NW_027464546.1:15000-32500 GCF_050947455.1 Rhinoderma darwinii
ACACCGGCCGTAGGTGGCCGGGGGCGAAACAGACCCGGACGGTGTGGGAGGAAGACGCGCTCGCCGTAACCGACAGGGCTCCAAAGCACTGCCGAGCGAGTGGTCCCTCCGCCGCCGGGTCGCGGGGAGCCAGATCGATCTGAGGAGTCTTGGACAAATTCCAAAGACTCAAACGGCGCGGGAGCACGTGCTCCTCTCACAGCTTAACGACAGGTGGCAGAGGCCGACGGGGACTTCCAGGAGGCCGGCATGATGTGCCACTACATACCGGTCACACCATGGAAGTCCTTCTCGGGTTGGACCAGGTGTAGCTCCCGCTAGAACGTGCAGCACGTCCTCCTTCACGGTACTCGGCTGGAGTCACCAAGCTGGCCGAGCTCCTGCAACTGCTGGTCGGCCTGGGACTCCAGAAAGAATGCGCCAAAGTTATTTCGTGGAAGTTCAGGTGCAGCGGACCGACCAGCGAACGAGGCCGACCGGGACTTCCAGGAGACACCATGAGAGGGCCGGTGCCTATCGCTCACACCCTGGAAGTCACTCTCGGCCACGAACGGTTAGGACTTCCCGTTAGGAAGAACCGTAGGGACTTGGAACACGAAACCAAAATGCCCTCTCACAGGATTTCAGGTGAAGGAGATATTCGCACCCCTAAAAGTGTCACCACCTCAAATACACCGGGGTAAGGTGCCAAAGTGCCCGGGCTCCTGGAACTGCTGCCCGGCTGAAGCCCAAAATAAAAACCTCATAGGGTTTTTCCTCCAAAACGTCAATGAAGACCGATCTGCGAGCGAGGCCGACGGGGACTTCCAGGAGGCCGGCATGACGTGCCACTACATACCGGTCACACCATGGAAGTCCTTCTCGGGTTGGAACAGGTGCAGCTCCCGCTAGAACGTGCAGCACGTCCTCCTTCAAGGTACTCGGGTTGGAGTCGCCAAGCTGGCCGAGCTCCTGCAACTGCTGGTCGGCCTGGGACTTCAGAAAGAATGCACCACAGTTCTTTCATGGAAAGTCAGGTGCAGCGGACCGACCAGCGAACGAGGCCGACGGGGACTTCCAGGAGGCCGGCATGACGTGCCACTACATACCGGTCACACCATGGAAGCCCTTCTCGGGTTGAACCAGGTATAGCTCCCGCTAGAACGTGCAGCACATCCTCCTTCACAGTACTCGGTTGAACTCACCACCGTGGCCGAGCTCCTGCAACTGCTGGTCGGCCTGGGACTCCAGAAAGAATGTACCAAAGTTCTTTCGTGAAAGTTCAGGTGCAGCGGACCGACCAACGAGCAAGGCCGATGGGGACTTCCAGGAGGCCGGCATGACGTGCCACTACATACCGGTCACTCCCTGGAAGTCCTTCTCGGCCACAAACGGTTAGGACTTCCCGCTAGGAAGAACCGTTAGGACTTGGAACGCGGAGCAGAAATGCCCTCTCACAGGATTTCAGGTGAAGGAGATATTCACACCCCTAAAAGTGTCACCACCTCAAATACACCGGGGTAAGGTGCCAAAGTACCCGGGCTCCTGGAACTGCTGCCCGGCTGAAGCCCAAAATAAAAACCTCATAGGGTTTTTCCTCCAAAACGTCAATGAAGACAGACCTGCGAGCGAAGCCGACGGGGACTTCCAGGAGGCCGGCATGACGTGCCACTACATACCGGTCACACCATGGAAGTCCTTCTCGGGTTGGAACAGGTGCAGCTCCCGCTAGAACGTGCAGCACGTCCTCCTTCAAGGTACTCGGGTTGGAGTCGCCAAGCTGGCCGAGCTCCTGCAACTGCTGGTCGGCCTGGGACTTCAGAAAGAATGCACCAAAGTTCTTTCATGGAAAGTCAGGTGCAGCGGACCGACCAGCGAACGAGGCCGACGGGGACTTCCAGGAGGCCGGCATGACGTGCCACTACATACCGGTCACACCATGGAAGTCCTTCTCGGGTTGAACCAGGTACAGCTCCCGCTAGAACGTGTAGCACGTCCTCCTTCACAGTACTCGGTTGGACTCAACACCGTGGCCGAGCTCCTGCAACTGCTGGTCGGCCTGGGACTTCAGAAAGAATGCACCACAGTTCTTTCATGGAAAGTCAGGTGCAGCGGACCGACCAGCGAACGAGGCCGACGGGGACTTCCAGGAGGCCGGCATGACGTGCCACTACATACCGGTCACACCATGGAAGTCCTTCTCGGGTTGAACCAGGTATAGCTCCCGCTAGAACGTGCAGCACGTCCTCCTTCACAGTACTCGGTTGAACTCACCACCGTGGCCGAGCTCCTGCAACTGCTGGTCGGCCTGGGACTCCAGAAAGAATGTACCAAAGTTCTTTCGTGGAAGTTCAGGTGCAGCGGACCGACCAGGGAGCAAGGCCGATGGGGACTTCCAGGAGGCCGGCATGACGTGCCACTACATACCGGTCACTCCCTGGAAGTCCTTCTCGGCCACGAACGGTTAGGACTTCCCGCTAGGAAGAACCGTTAGGACTTGGAACGCGGAGCAGAAATGCCCTCTCACAGGATTTCAGGTGAAGGAGATATTCACACCCCTAAAAGTGTCACCACCTCAAATACACCGGGGTAAGGTGCCAAAGTACCCGGGCTCCTGGAACTGCTGCCCGGCTGAAGCCCAAAATAAAAACCTCATAGGGTTTTTCCTCCAAAACGTCAATGAAGACAGACCTGCGAGCGAGGCCGACGGGGACTTCCAGGAGGCCGGCATGACGTGCCACTACATACCGGTCACACCATGGAAGTCCTTCTCGGGTTGAACCAGGTACAGCTCCCGCTAGAACGTGTAGCACGTCCTCCTTCACAGTACTCGGTTGGACTCAACACCGTGGCCGAGCTCCTGCAACTGCTGGTCGGCCTGGGACTTCAGAAAGAATGCACCACAGTTCTTTCATGGAAAGTCAGGTGCAGCGGACCGACCAGCGAACGAGGCCGACGGGGACTTCCAGGAGGCCGGCATGACGTGCCACTACATACCGGTCACACCATGGAAGTCCTTCTCGGGTTGAACCAGGTATAGCTCCCGCTAGAACGTGCAGCACGTCCTCCTTCACAGTACTCGGTTGAACTCACCACCGTGGCCGAGCTCCTGCAACTGCTGGTCGGCCTGGGACTCCAGAAAGAATGTACCAAAGTTCTTTCGTGGAAGTTCAGGTGCAGCGGACCGACCAGGGAGCAAGGCCGATGGGGACTTCCAGGAGGCCGGCATGACGTGCCACTACATACCGGTCACTCCCTGGAAGTCCTTCTCGGCCACGAACGGTTAGGACTTCCCGCTAGGAAGAACCGTTAGGACTTGGAACGCGGAGCAGAAATGCCCTCTCACAGGATTTCAGGTGAAGGAGATATTCACACCCCTAAAAGTGTCACCACCTCAAATACACCGGGGTAAGGTGCCAAAGTACCCGGGCTCCTGGAACTGCTGCCCGGCTGAAGCCCAAAATAAAAACCTCATAGGGTTTTTCCTCCAAAACGTCAATGAAGACAGACCTGCGAGCGAGGCCGACGGGGACTTCCAGGAGGCCGGCATGACGTGCCACTACATACCGGTCACACCATGGAAGTCCTTCTCGGGTTGAACCAGGTACAGCTCCCGCTAGAACGTGTAGCACGTCCTCCTTCACAGTACTCGGTTGGACTCAACACCGTGGCCGAGCTCCTGCAACTGCTGGTCGGCCTGGGACTTCAGAAAGAATGCACCACAGTTCTTTCATGGAAAGTCAGGTGCAGCGGACCGACCAGCGAACGAGGCCGACGGGGACTTCCAGGAGGCCGGCATGACGTGCCACTACATACCGGTCACACCATGGAAGTCCTTCTCGGGTTGAACCAGGTACAGCTCCCGCTAGAACGTGTAGCACGTCCTCCTTCACAGTACTCGGTTGGACTCAACACCGTGGCCGAGCTCCTGCAACTGCTGGTCGGCCTGGGACTTCAGAAAGAATGCACCACAGTTCTTTCATGGAAAGTCAGGTGCAGCGGACCGACCAGCGAACGAGGCCGACGGGGACTTCCAGGAGGCCGGCATGACGTGCCACTACATACCGGTCACACCATGGAAGTCCTTCTCGGGTTGAACCAGGTATAGCTCCCGCTAGAACGTGCAGCACGTCCTCCTTCACAGTACTCGGTTGAACTCACCACCGTGGCCGAGCTCCTGCAACTGCTGGTCGGCCTGGGACTCCAGAAAGAATGTACCAAAGTTCTTTCGTGGAAGTTCAGGTGCAGCGGACCGACCAGGGAGCAAGGCCGATGGGGACTTCCAGGAGGCCGGCATGACGTGCCACTACATACCGGTCACTCCCTGGAAGTCCTTCTCGGCCACGAACGGTTAGGACTTCCCGCTAGGAAGAACCGTTAGGACTTGGAACGCGGAGCAGAAATGCCCTCTCACAGGATTTCAGGTGAAGGAGATATTCACACCCCTAAAAAGTGTCACCACCTCAAATACACCGGGGTAAGGTGCCAAAGTACCCGGGCTCCTGGAACTGCTGCCCGGCTGAAGCCCAAAATAAAAACCTCATAGGGTTTTTCCTCCAAAACGTCAATGAAGACAGACCTGCGAGCGAGGCCGACGGGGACTTCCAGGAGGCCGGCATGACGTGCCACTACATACCGGTCACACCATGGAAGTCCTTCTCGGGTTGAACCAGGTACAGCTCCCGCTAGAACGTGTAGCACGTCCTCCTTCACAGTACTCGGTTGGACTCAACACCGTGGCCGAGCTCCTGCAACTGCTGGTCGGCCTGGGACTTCAGAAAGAATGCACCACAGTTCTTTCATGGAAAGTCAGGTGCAGCGGACCGACCAGCGAACGAGGCCGACGGGGACTTCCAGGAGGCCGGCATGACGTGCCACTACATACCGGTCACACCATGGAAGTCCTTCTCGGGTTGAACCAGGTACAGCTCCCGCTAGAACGTGTAGCACGTCCTCCTTCACAGTACTCGGTTGGACTCAACACCGTGGCCGAGCTCCTGCAACTGCTGGTCGGCCTGGGACTTCAGAAAGAATGCACCACAGTTCTTTCATGGAAAGTCAGGTGCAGCGGACCGACCAGCGAACGAGGCCGACGGGGACTTCCAGGAGGCCGGCATGACGTGCCACTACATACCGGTCACACCATGGAAGTCCTTCTCGGGTTGAACCAGGTATAGCTTCCCGCTAGAACGTGCAGCACGTCCTCCTTCACAGTACTCGGTTGAACTCACCACCGTGGCCGAGCTCCTGCAACTGCTGGTCGGCCTGGGACTCCAGAAAGAATGTACCAAAGTTCTTTCGTGGAAGTTCAGGTGCAGCGGACCGACCAGGGAGCAAGGCCGATGGGGACTTCCAGGAGGCCGGCATGACGTGCCACTACATACCGGTCACTCCCTGGAAGTCCTTCTCGGCCACGAACGGTTAGGACTTCCCGCTAGGAAGAACCGTTAGGACTTGGAACGCGGAGCAGAAATGCCCTCTCACAGGATTTCAGGTGAAGGAGATATTCACACCCCTAAAAGTGTCACCACCTCAAATACACCGGGGTAAGGTGCCAAAGTACCCGGGCTCCTGGAACTGCTGCCCGGCTGAAGCCCAAAATAAAAACCTCATAGGGTTTTTCCTCCAAAACGTCAATGAAGACAGACCTGCGAGCGAGGCCGACGGGGACTTCCAGGAGGCCGGCATGACGTGCCACTACATACCGGTCACACCATGGAAGTCATTCTCGGGTTGAACCAGGTACAGCTCCCGCTAGAACGTGTAGCACGTCCTCCTTCACAGTACTCGGTTGGACTCACCACCGTGGCCGAGCTCCTGCAACTGCTGGTCGGCCTGGGACTTCAGAAAGAATGCACCACAGTTCTTTCATGGAAAGTCAGGTGCAGCGGACCGACCAGCGAACGAGGCCGACGGGGACTTCCAGGAGGCCGGCATGACGTGCCACTACATACCGGTGACACCATGGAAGTCCTTCTCGGTTTGAACCAGGTGCAGCTCCTGCTAGAACGTGCAGCACGTCCTCCTTCAAGGTGTTCGGTTGGAGCCGCCAAGGTGGCCGAGCTCCTGCAACTGCTGGTCGGCCTGGGACTCCAGAAAGAATGCATCAAAGTTCTTTCGTGGAAGTTCAGGTGCAGCGGACCGACCAGCGAGCGAGGACGACGGGGACTTCCAGGAGGCCGGCATGACGTGCCACTACATACCGGTCACACCATGGAAGTCCTTCTCGGGTTGGACCAGGTGCAGCTCCCGCAAGAACGTGCAGCACGTCCTCCTTCACGGTACTCGGTTGGAGTCACAGAGCTGGCCGAGCTCCTGCAACTGCTGGTCGGCCTGGGACTCCAGAAAGAATGCACCAAACTTCTTTCATGGAAGTTAAGGTGCAGCGGACCGACCAGCGAACGAGGCCGACGGGGACTTCCAGGAGGCACCGTGAGAGGGCAGGCCGGTACCTATTGCTCAAACCCTGGAAGTCACTCTCGGCCAGGAACGGTTAGGACTTCCCGCTAGGAAGAACCGTTGGGACTTGGAACTCAAAACCTAGATGCCCTCTCACAGGATTTCAGGTGAAGGAGATATTCACACCCCTAAAAGTGTCACCACCTCAAATACACCGGGGTAAGGTGCCAAAGTACCCGGGCTCATGGAACTGCTGCCCGGCTGAGGCCCAAAATAAAAACCTCATAGGGTTTTTTCTCCAAAACGTCAATGAAGACAGACCTGCGAGCGAGGCCGACGGGGACTTCCAGGAGGACGGCAGGAGGTGCCACTACCTACCGGTCACACCATGGAAGTCCTTCTCGGCTTGGAACGGGAGCAGCTCCCGTTTGTACTTCCTCGTTCACGGCTTTCGGTAGGAGTTGCCGAGGTGGCCGAGCTCCTGCAACTGCAGGTCGGCTTGGGACTTCATAAAATACCATAAAAAAAAAAAGTGTTTTTTTATTATGAAGGTAAAACTCACAGCGGGACCGAGCCGTGAGCCAGGCCGACGGGGACTTCCAGGAGGACGGCAGGAGGTGCCACTACCTACCGGTCACACCATGGAAGTCCTTCTCGGCTTGGAACGGGAGCAGCTCCCGTTTGTACTTCCTCGTTCACGGCTTTCGGTAGGAGTTGCCGAGGTGGCCTTGCTCGTGCAACTGCAGGTGGGCTTGGGGCTTCAGGAAATAACATAAAAAAAAAAAATATTTTTTTATTAAGAAGGTAAAAAAACACCGGACCCGACCAGCGAGCGAGGCCGACGGGGACATCCAGGGCAGCGGCGTGAGAGGGCGGCTTGGTGCCGCTATCGCCGTGGAAGCAGCATTCGGCCTAAGCCGGGAACGCCTCCCGCCCTCCTCTCGTCCTGGAAGTGTTGGACTTGGGAGGCGGAGCAAGTTCTCCCTCTCACAGTATTTCAGGCGTAGGAGATGTTCACACCCCTAAAAGTGTCACCTCGCCAATTACACCGGTGGGAGGTGCCAAAATGCCCGGCCTCCTGGAACTGCTGCTTGGCTGAAGGCCAAAATAAAAACCTCATAGGGTTTTTCCTCCAAAACGTGAATGAAGACAGACACGCGAGCCAGGCCGAGGGGGAGTTCCAGGAGGTCGGCATGAGGTGGCCGCACCTACCGCTTGAGCCCTGGAAGTCCGTCGCGGACCGGAAGTGCATGTCGGGCGGGTGAACTACGGGACTCGCCGCGGGCGCTGTGGAGCTCCCACAAGGAAGCTGCCGGCATCCACAAGCTCCCACGGGGCCCCTCTATCCCCCCACGGGTGCAGAAGGCAGGCACACCGCCGCTAATAGGCGGAGCTGGCTCCCGGCCGCTGTCATGCATCACTCGCGGACCGGAAGTGCTTGTCAGCCGGGTGGACACGGCGGGACTCGCCGCGGGTGCTGTGGAGCTCGTACAGGGCTGCCCCCGGGCTGGCACAGCTTCCACAAGGCTCCTCTATCCCCCCACGGGTGCAATAGGCAGGCACACGCCGCACACGCCGCTCGTACACGGAGATGGCTCCCGGCCGCTTTCGGTAGGAGTCACCGAGGTGGCCTTGCTCGTGCAAATGCAGGGGGGCTTGGGGCTTCGGAAAATACCATAAAAAAAAAAAGTTTTTTTATTAAGAAGGTAAAAAAAAAAACAGCGGGACCGACCCGCGAGCTAGGCCGACGGGGACTTCCAGGAGGTCGGCATGAGGTGGAGGCTCCTACCGCTCTTGCCCTGGAAGTCCGCAGAGGACCGCGGGCGCTGTGGAGCTCCCACAAGGAAGCTGCTGGCATCCAGCAGCTCCCACGGGGCCCCTCTATCCCCCCACGGGTGCAGAAGGCAGGCACACCGCCGCTGATAGGCGGAGCTGGCTCCCGGCCGCTGTCATGCATCACTCGCGGACCGGAAGTGCTTTGCAGCCGGGTGGACACGACGGGACTCGCCGCGGGCGCTGTGGAGCTCCCACAAGGAAGCTGCCGGCATCCACAAGCTCCCACGGGGCCCCTCTATCCCCCCACGGGTGCAGAAGGCAGGCACACGCCGCTGATAGGCGGAGCTGGCTCCCGGCCGCTGTCATGCATCACTCGCGGACCGGAAGTGCTTGTCAGCCGGGTGGACACGGCGGGACTCGCCGCGGGTGCTGTGGAGCTCGTACAGGGCTGCCCCCGGGCTGGCACAGCTTCCACAAGGCTCCTCTATCCCCCCACGGGTGCAATAGGCAGGCACACGCCGCACACGCCGCTCGTACACGGAGATGACTCCCGGCCGCTTTCGGTAGGAGTCACCGAGGTGTCCTTGCTCGTGCAACTGCAGGTGGGCTTGAGGCTTCCGAAAGTACCATAAAAAAAAAAAGATTTTTTTATTAAGAAGGTAAAAAAAAAAACAGCGGGACCGACCCGCGAGCTAAGCCGACGGGGACTTCCAGGAGGTCGGCATGAGGTGGCCGCTCATACCGCTCTTGCCCTGGAAGTCCGCCGAGGACCGCGGGCGCTGTGGAGCTCCCACAAGGAAGCTGCCGGCATGCAGCAGCTCCCACGGGGCCCCTCTATCCCCCCACGGGTGCAGAAGGCAGGCACACCGCCGCTGATAGGCGGAGCTGGCTCCCGGCCGCTGTCATGCATCACTCGCGGACCGGAAGTGCTTGGCAGCCGGGTGGACACGGCGGGACTCGCCGCGGGTGCTGTGGAGCTCGTACAGGGCTGCCCCCGGGCTGGCACAGCTTCCCCATGGCTCCTCTATCCCCCCACGGGTGCAATAGGCAGGCACACGCCGCACACGCCGCTCGTACACGGAGATGACTCCCGGCCGCTTTCGGTAGGAGTCACCGAGGTGTCCTTGCTCGTGCAACTGCAGGTGGGCTTGAGGCTTCCGAAAGTACCATAAAAAAAAAAAGATTTTTTTATTAAGAAGGTAAAAAAAAAAACAGCGGGACCGACCCGCGAGCTAAGCCGACGGGGACTTCCAGGAGGTCGGCATGAGGTGGCCGCTCATACCGCTCTTGCCCTGGAAGTCCGCCGAGGACCGCGGGCGCTGTGGAGCTCCCACAAGGAAGCTGCCGGCATGCAGCAGCTCCCACGGGGCCCCTCTATCCCCCCACGGGTGCAGAAGGCAGGCACACCGCCGCTGATAGGCGGAGCTGGCTCCCGGCCGCTGTCATGCATCACTCGCGGACCGGAAGTGCTTGGCAGCCGGGTGGACACGGCGGGACTCGCCGCGGGCGCTGTGGAGCTCGTACAGGGCTGCCCCCGGGCTGGCACAGCTTCCACAAGGCTCCTCTATCCCCCCACGGGTGCAATAGGCAGGCACACGCCGCACACGCCGCTCGTACACGGAGATGGCTCCCGGCCGCTTTCGGTAGGAGTCACCGAGGTGGCCTTGCTCGTGCAAATGCAGGTGGGCTTGAGGCTTCAGAAAATACCATAAAAAAAAAAAGTTTTTTTATTAAGAAGGTAAAAAAACCAGCGGGACCGACCCGCGAGCGAGGCCGACGGGGACTTCCAGGAGGTCGGCATGACTTTGCCGCTCATACCGCTCTTGCCCTGGAAGTCCACAAGGGGCGCTGCGGAGCTCGTACACGGCTGCCCCCGGTCTTGCACAGCTTCCCCATGGCTCCTGTATCCCCCCCCCCCCCCCCCCCCCCCACGGGTGCAGGCACACACCGCTCATACACTCTGGAGCTGGCTGACAGCCCAGCTGACATGCCACCTCCTAACCGACCGGAAGTACATGTCAGGCGGCTTGGGACATAGTGGGACCCCCCCCCCCCCCCCCGCTGGCGCTGAGGAGCTCATACACTGTTGCCCCCGGGCATGCACAGCTTGCACACGGCTCCTCTACCCTGGGCTGCAATGGGCAGCACACGCCGCTCATACACTCTGGAGCTGGCTGACAGCAACTGCTGCTGATAATGATGATGACGATAATGTGCAAAGGGTTATCTATCGGCGGACAGTGTCACACTCTGGCCCTGGAACTGTGCCCCGGCCTGCCTCTGCTGCTCATTACCGCCTCTGACATTTTTTGAACATACCCCACTTTCACTTGATTTTAAATGTGTCACTTTCAGTAGCAGAAATGTCATTCTTTGACATTTGGGCCTTTTTATTTTCACTGCTGTTGGGTCACCAAATGGATCTCCTTATCTCGAGGCCTAGTCCTCTCCCCACCGCCCTGGAACTCTGCCCCGGCCTACGCTGCGTGCCGTCACACTCTGGCCCTGGAACTGTGCCCCGGCCTATGCTGCCTGCCGTCACACTCTGGCCCTGGAACTCTGCCCCGGCCTGTGCTGCCGTCACACTCTGGCCCTGGAACTGTGCCCACGGCCTGCCTCTGCTGCTCATTACCGCCTCTGACATTTTTGAACGTACCCCACTTTAACTTGATTTTAAATGTTTCACTTTCAGTATCAAAAATGTCATTCTTTGAAATTTGGGCCTTTTTATTTCCACTGCTGCTTGGTCACCAAATGGATCACCTTATCTCGAGGCCTAGTCCTCTCCCCACCGCCCTGGAACTCTGCCCCGGCCTACGCTGCCTGCCGTCACACTCTGGCCCTGGAACTGTGCCCCGGCCTATGCTGCCTGCCGTCACACTCTGGCCCTGGAGCTCTGCCCCGGCCTGTGCTGCCGTCACACTCTGGCCCTGGAACTATGCCCCGGCCTGCCCCTGCTGTTCACCACCGCCTCTGACATTTTTGAACGTACTCCACTTTCACTTGATTTTAAATGGTTCACTTTCAGTATCAAAAATGTCATTCTTTGACATTTGGGCCTTTTTATTTTCACTGCTGTTTGGTCACCAAATGGATCTCCTTAGATCGAGGCCTAGTCCTCTCCCCACCGCCCTGGAACTCTGCCCCGGCCTACGCTGCCTGCCATCACACCCTGGCCCTGGAACTCTGCCCCGGCCTACGCTGCCTGCCGTCACACCCCTGGCCCTGGAGCTCTGCCCCGGCCTGTGCTGCCTGCCGTCACACTCTGGCCCTGGAACTCTGCCCCGGCCTGCCTCTGCTGCTCACCACCGCCTCTGACATTTTTTGAACAAACCCCACTGTAACTTGATTTTAAATGTTTCATTTTCAGTATTAAAAGTGTCATTCTTTGACATTTGGGCCTTTTTATTTTCACTGCTGCTTGGTCACCAAATGGATCTCCTTATTTTGAGGCCTAGTCCTCTCCCCACCGCCCTGGAACTCTGCCCCGGCCTACGCTGCCTGCCGTCACACCCCTGGCCCTGGAACTCTGCCCCGGCCTGCCTCTGCTGCTCACCACCGCCTCTGAATTAAGTGAACATACCCCACTTTAACTTGATTTTAAATGTTTCACTTTCAAATGTTTCACTTTCAGTAGCAGAAATGTCATTCTTTGACATTTGGGCCTTTTTATTTTCACTGCTGCTTGGTCACCAAATGGATCTCCTTGGATTGAGGCCTAGTCCTCTCCCCACCGCCCTGGAACTCTGCGCAGGCCTACGCTGCCTGCCGTGACACCCCTGGCCCTGGAACTCTGCCCCGGCCTACCTCTGCTGTTCACTACCGCCTCTGACATTTTTGAACATACCCCACTTTAACTTGATTTTAAATGTGTCACTTTCAAATGTTTCACTTTCAGTTGCAGAAATGGCATTCTTTGACATTTGGGCCTTTTCATTTTCACTGCTGCTTGGTCACCAAATGGATCCCCTTGGATTGAGGCCTAGTCCTCTCCCCACCGCCCTGGAACTCTTCCCCGGCCTACGCTGCCTGCCGTGACACCCCTGGCCCTGGAACTCTGCCCCGGCCTACCTCTGCTGTTCACTACCGCCTCTGACATTTTTGAACATACCCCACTTTAACTTGATTTTAAATGTGTCACTTTCAAATGTTTCACTTTCAGTTGCAGAAATGGCATTCTTTGACATTTGGGCCTTTTCATTTTCACTGCTGCTTGGTCACCAAATGGATCCCCTTGGATTGAGGCCTAGTCCTCTCCCCACCGCCCTGGAACTCTTCCCCGGCCTACGCTGCCTGCCGTGACACCCCTGGCCCTGGAACTCTGCCCCGGCCTACCTCTGCTGTTCACTACCGCCTCTGACATTTTTGAACATACCCCACTTTAACTTGATTTTAAATGTGTCACTTTCAAATGTTTCACTTTCAGTTGCAGAAATGGCATTCTTTGACATTTGGGCCTTTTCATTTTCACTGCTGCTTGGTCACCAAATGGATCCCCTTGGATTGAGGCCTAGTCCTCTCCCCACCGCCCTGGAACTCTTCCCCGGCCTACGCTGCCTGCCGTGACACCCCTGGCCCTGGAACTCTGCCCCGGCCTACCTCTGCTGTTCACTACCGCCTCTGACATTTTTGAACATACCCCACTTTAACTTGATTTTAAATGTGTCACTTTCAAATGTTTCACTTTCAGTAGCAGAAATGTCATTCTTTGACATTTGGGCCTTTTTATTTTCACTGCTGCTTGGTCACCAAATGGATCTCCTTGGATTGAGGCCTAGTCCTCTCCCCACCGCCCTGGAACTCTGCGCAGGCCTACGCTGCCTGCCGTGACACCCCTGGCCCTGGAACTCTGCCCCGGCCTACCTCTGCTGTTCACTACCGCCTCTGACATTTTTGAACATACCCCACTTTAACTTGATTTTAAATGTGTCACTTTCAAATGTTTCACTTTCAGTTGCAGAAATGGCATTCTTTGACATTTGGGCCTTTTCATTTTCACTGCTGCTTGGTCACCAAATGGATCCCCTTGGATTGAGGCCTAGTCCTCTCCCCACCGCCCTGGAACTCTTCCCCGGCCTACGCTGCCTGCCGTGACACCCCTGGCCCTGGAACTCTGCCCCGGCCTACCTCTGCTGTTCACTACCGCCTCTGACATTTTTGAACATACCCCACTTTAACTTGATTTTAAATGGTTCACTTTCAAATGTTTCACTTTCAGTATCAGAAATGTCATTCTTTGACATTTGGGCCTTTTTATTTTCACTGCTGTTTGGTCACCAAATGGATCTCCTTAGATTGAGGCCTAGTCCTCTCCCCACCGCCCTGGAACTCTGCCCCGGCCTACGCTGCCTGCCGTCACACTCCTAGCCCTGGAACTCTGCCCCGGCCTGCCTCTGCTGCTCACCACCGCCTCTGACATTTTTGAACATACCCCACTTTAACTTGATTTTAAATGGTTCACTTTCAAATGTTTCACTTTCAGTAGCAGAAATGTCATTCTTTGACATTTGGGCCTTTTTATTTTCCCACTGCTGCTTGGTCACCAAATGGATCTCCTTGGATTGAGGCCTAGTCCTCTCACCCACCGCCCTGGAACTCTGCCCCGGCCTACGCTGCCTGCCGTCACACCCTGGCCCTGGAACTCTGCCCCGGCCTGCCCTTGCTGTTCACCACCGCCTCTGACATTTTTGAACATACCCCACTTTAACTTGATTTTAAATGGTTCACTTTCAAATGTTTCACTTTCAGTATCAGAAATGTCATTCTTTGACATTTGGGCCTTTTCATTTTCACTGCTGCTTGGTCACCAAATGGATCTCCTTGGATTGAGGCCTAGTCCTCTCCCCACCGCCCTGGAACTCTGCCCCGGCCTACGCTGCCTGCCGTCACACCCCTGGCCCTGGAACTCTGCCCCGGCCTGCCCTTGCTGTTCACCACCGCCTCTGACATTTTTGAACATACCCCACTTTAACTTGATTTTAAATGGTTCACTTTCAAATGTTTCACTTTCAGTATCAGAAATGTCATTCTTTGACATTTGGGCCTTTTTATTTTCACTGCTGTTTGGTCACCAAATGGATCTCCTTAGATTGAGGCCTAGTCCTCTCCCCACCGCCCTGGAACTCTGCCCCGGCCTACGCTGCCTGCCGTCACACTCCTAGCCCTGGAACTCTGCCCCGGCCTGCCTCTGCTGCTCACCACCACCTCTGACATTTTTGAACATACCCCACTTTAACTTGATTTTAAATGGTTCACTTTCAAATGTTTCACTTTCAGTAGCAGAAATGTCATTCTTTGACATTTGGGCCTTTTTATTTTCCCACTGCTGCTTGGTCACCAAATGGATCTCCTTGGATTGAGGCCTAGTCCTCTCACCCACCGCCCTGGAACTCTGCCCCGGCCTACGCTGCCTGCCGTCACACCCTGGCCCTGGAACTCTGCCCCGGCCTGCCCCTGCTGTTCACCACCGCCTCTGACATTTGTGAACATACCCCACTTTAACTTGATTTTAAATGTTTCACTTTCAGTAGCAGAAATGTCATTCTTTGACATTTGGGCCTATTTATTTTCACTGCTGTTTGGTCACCAAATGGATCTCCTTATGTCGAGGCCTAGTCCTCTCCCCACCGCCCTGGAACTCTGCCCCGGCCTACGCTGCCTGCCGTCACACCCCTGGCCCTGGAACTCTGCCCCGGCCTGCCTCTGCTGCTCACCACCGCCTCTGACATTTTTGAACATACCCCACTTTAACTTGATTTTAAATGGTTCACTTTCAGTATCAGAAATGTCATTCTTTGACATTTGGGCCTTTTTATTTGCACTGCTGCTTGGTCAACAAATGGATCTCCTTAAATTGAGGCCTAGTCCTCTCCCCACCACCCTGGAACTCTGCCCCGGCCTACACTGCCTGCCGTCACACTCTGGCCCTGGAACTCTGTCCCGGCCTGCCCCTGCTGTTCACCACCGCCTCTGACATTTGTGAACATACCCCACTTTAACTTGATTTTAAATGGTTCACTTTCAGTATCAGAAATGTCATTCTTTGACATTCGGGCCTTTTTATTTGCACTGCTGCTTGGTCAACAAATGGATCTCCTTAAATTGAGGCCTAGTCCTCTCCCCACCGCCCTGGAACTCTGCCCCGGCCTACACTGCCTGCCGTCACACTCTGGCCCTGGAACTCTGTCCCGGCCTGCCCCTGCTGTTCACCACCGCCTCTGACATTTGTGAACATACCCCACTTTAACTTGATTTTAAATGGTTCACTTTCAGTATCAGAAATGTCATTCTTTGACATTCGGGCCTTTTTATTTGCACTGCTGCTTGGTCAACAAATGGATCTCCTTAAATTGAGGCCTAGTCCTCTCCCCACCGCCCTGGAACTCTGCCCCGGCCTACGCTGCCTGCCGTCACACACTCTGGCCCTGGAACTCTGCCCCGGCCTGTGCTGCCGTCACACTCTGGCCCTGGAACTCTGCCCCGGCCTGCCTTTGCTGTTCACCACCGACTCTGACATTTTTGAACATACCCCACTTTAACTAGATTTTAAATGGTTCACTTTCAAATGTTTCACTTTCAGTAGCAGAAATGTCATTCTTTGACATTTGGGCCTTTTTATTTTCACTTCTGCTTGGTCACCAAATGGATCTCCTTATTTTGAGGCCTAGTCCTCTCCCCAACGCCCTGGAACTCTGCCCCGGCCTACGCTGCCTGCCGTCACACACTCTGGCCCTGGAGCTCTGCCCCGGCCTGTGCTGCCGTCACACTCTGGCCCTGGAACTCTGCCCCGGCCTGCCTTTGCTGTTCACCACCGACTCTGACATTTTTGAACATACCCCACTTTAACTAGATTTTAAATGGTTCACTTTCAAATGTTTCACTTTCAGTAGCAGAAATGTCATTCTTTGACATTTGGGCCTTTTTATTTTCACTGCTGCTTGGTCACCAAATGGATCTCCTTGGATTGAGGCCTAGTCCTCTCCCCACCGCCCTGGAACTCTGCCCCGGCCTACGCTGCCTGCCGTCACACACTCTGGCCCTGGAACTCTGCCCCGGCCTGTGCTGCCTTCACACTCCAGGCACCTGGAACTCTGCCCCGGCCTGCATCTGCTGCTCATTACCGCCTCTGACATTCTTTGAACATACCCCAATTTAACTTGATTTTAAATGTTTCACTTTCAGTATCAGAAATGCCATTCTTTGACATTTGGGCCTTTTTATTTTCACTGCTGCTTGGTCACCAAATGGATCTCCATATCTCGAGGCCTAGTCCTCTCCCCACCGCCCTGGAACTCTGCCCCGGCCTACGCTGCCTGCCGTCACACCCCTGGCCCTGGAACTCTGCCCCGGCCTGTGCTGCCTTCACACTCCAGGCACCTGGAACTCTGCCCCGGCCTGCATCTGCTGCTCATTACCGCCTCTGACATTCTTTGAACATACCCCACTTTAACGTGATTTTAAATGTGTCACTTTCAGTATCAGAAATGTCATTCTTTGACATTTGGGCCTTTTTATTGTCACTGCTGTTTGGTCACCAAATGGATCTCCTTGGAATGAGGCCTAGTCCTCTCCCCACCGCCCTGGAACTCTGCCCCGGCCTACGCTGCCTGCCATCACACTCCTGGCCCTGGAACTCTGCCCCGGCCTGCCCCTGCTGTTCACCACCGCCTCTGACATTTGTGAACAAACCCCACTTTAACTTGATTTTAAATGTTTCACTTTCAAATGTTTCACTTTCAGTAGCAGAAATGTCATTCTTTGACATTTGGGCCTTTCTATTTTCACTGCTGCTTGGTCACCAAATGGATCTCCATATCTCGAGGCCTAGTCCTCTCCCCACCGCCCTGGAACTCTGCCCCGGCCTACGCTGCCTGCCGTCACACTCCTAGCCCTGGAACTCTGCCCCGGCCTGCCTCTGCTGCTCATCACCGCCTCTGACATTTGTGAACATACCCCACTTTCACTTGATTTTAAATGTTTCACTTTCAGTAGCACAAATGCCATTCTTTGACATTTGGGCCTTTGTATTTTCACTGCTGTTTGTTCACGAAAGGATCCCCTTATCTTGTGGCCTAGTCCTCTCCACGCCGCCTTGGAACTTTGCCCCGGCCTATGCTGCCTGCCGTCACACTCTGGCCCTGGAACTCTGGCCGGGCATGGGGATGCAAGTTGCTCCCGCTGCCCCCCCACCGGGACCTACCTGCAATCACCCTGGAACTCTGGCTGGGCATGGGGATGCAGTTTGCTCCCGCTGACCCCCTTTCCACCCCACCGGGACCTACCAGCAATCACCCTGGAACTCTGGCTGGGCATGGGGATGCAGTTTGCTCCCGCTGACCCCCTTCCA
>NW_027464546.1:45000-65000 GCF_050947455.1 Rhinoderma darwinii
ATTTCGTGGAAGTTCAGGTGCAGCGGACCGACCAGCGAACGAGGCCGACCGGGACTTCCAGGAGACACCATGAGAGGGCCGGTGCCTATCGCTCACACCCTGGAAGTCACTCTCGGCCACGAACGGTTAGGACTTCCCGTTAGGAAGAACCGTAGGGACTTGGAACACGAAACCAAAATGCCCTCTCACAGGATTTCAGGTGAAGGAGATATTCGCACCCCTAAAAGTGTCACCACCTCAAATACACCGGGGTAAGGTGCCAAAGTGCCCGGGCTCCTGGAACTGCTGCCCGGCTGAAGCCCAAAATAAAAACCTCATAGGGTTTTTCCTCCAAAACGTCAATGAAGACCGATCTGCGAGCGAGGCCGACGGGGACTTCCAGGAGGCCGGCATGACGTGCCACTACATACCGGTCACACCATGGAAGTCCTTCTCGGGTTGGAACAGGTGCAGCTCCCGCTAGAACGTGCAGCACGTCCTCCTTCAAGGTACTCGGGTTGGAGTCGCCAAGCTGGCCGAGCTCCTGCAACTGCTGGTCGGCCTGGGACTTCAGAAAGAATGCACCACAGTTCTTTCATGGAAAGTCAGGTGCAGCGGACCGACCAGCGAACGAGGCCGACGGGGACTTCCAGGAGGCCGGCATGACGTGCCACTACATACCGGTCACACCATGGAAGCCCTTCTCGGGTTGAACCAGGTATAGCTCCCGCTAGAACGTGCAGCACATCCTCCTTCACAGTACTCGGTTGAACTCACCACCGTGGCCGAGCTCCTGCAACTGCTGGTCGGCCTGGGACTCCAGAAAGAATGTACCAAAGTTCTTTCGTGAAAGTTCAGGTGCAGCGGACCGACCAACGAGCAAGGCCGATGGGGACTTCCAGGAGGCCGGCATGACGTGCCACTACATACCGGTCACTCCCTGGAAGTCCTTCTCGGCCACAAACGGTTAGGACTTCCCGTTAGGAAGAACCGTAGGGACTTGGAACACGAAACCAAAATGCCCTCTCACAGGATTTCAGGTGAAGGAGATATTCGCACCCCTAAAAGTGTCACCACCTCAAATACACCGGGGTAAGGTGCCAAAGTGCCCGGGCTCCTGGAACTGCTGCCCGGCTGAAGCCCAAAATAAAAACCTCATAGGGTTTTTCCTCCAAAACGTCAATGAAGACCGATCTGCGAGCGAGGCCGACGGGGACTTCCAGGAGGCCGGCATGACGTGCCACTACATACCGGTCACACCATGGAAGTCCTTCTCGGGTTGGAACAGGTGCAGCTCCCGCTAGAACGTGCAGCACGTCCTCCTTCAAGGTACTCGGGTTGGAGTCGCCAAGCTGGCCGAGCTCCTGCAACTGCTGGTCGGCCTGGGACTTCAGAAAGAATGCACCACAGTTCTTTCATGGAAAGTCAGGTGCAGCGGACCGACCAGCGAACGAGGCCGACGGGGACTTCCAGGAGGCCGGCATGACGTGCCACTACATACCGGTCACACCATGGAAGCCCTTCTCGGGTTGAACCAGGTATAGCTCCCGCTAGAACGTGCAGCACATCCTCCTTCACAGTACTCGGTTGAACTCACCACCGTGGCCGAGCTCCTGCAACTGCTGGTCGGCCTGGGACTCCAGAAAGAATGTACCAAAGTTCTTTCGTGAAAGTTCAGGTGCAGCGGACCGACCAACGAGCAAGGCCGATGGGGACTTCCAGGAGGCCGGCATGACGTGCCACTACATACCGGTCACTCCCTGGAAGTCCTTCTCGGCCACAAACGGTTAGGACTTCCCGCTAGGAAGAACCGTTAGGACTTGGAACGCGGAGCAGAAATGCCCTCTCACAGGATTTCAGGTGAAGGAGATATTCACACCCCTAAAAGTGTCACCACCTCAAATACACCGGGGTAAGGTGCCAAAGTACCCGGGCTCCTGGAACTGCTGCCCGGCTGAAGCCCAAAATAAAAACCTCATAGGGTTTTTCCTCCAAAACGTCAATGAAGACAGACCTGCGAGCGAAGCCGACGGGGACTTCCAGGAGGCCGGCATGACGTGCCACTACATACCGGTCACACCATGGAAGTCCTTCTCGGGTTGGAACAGGTGCAGCTCCCGCTAGAACGTGCAGCACGTCCTCCTTCAAGGTACTCGGGTTGGAGTCGCCAAGCTGGCCGAGCTCCTGCAACTGCTGGTCGGCCTGGGACTTCAGAAAGAATGCACCAAAGTTCTTTCATGGAAAGTCAGGTGCAGCGGACCGACCAGCGAACGAGGCCGACGGGGACTTCCAGGAGGCCGGCATGACGTGCCACTACATACCGGTCACACCATGGAAGTCCTTCTCGGGTTGAACCAGGTACAGCTCCCGCTAGAACGTGTAGCACGTCCTCCTTCACAGTACTCGGTTGGACTCAACACCGTGGCCGAGCTCCTGCAACTGCTGGTCGGCCTGGGACTTCAGAAAGAATGCACCACAGTTCTTTCATGGAAAGTCAGGTGCAGCGGACCGACCAGCGAACGAGGCCGACGGGGACTTCCAGGAGGCCGGCATGACGTGCCACTACATACCGGTCACACCATGGAAGTCCTTCTCGGGTTGAACCAGGTATAGCTCCCGCTAGAACGTGCAGCACGTCCTCCTTCACAGTACTCGGTTGAACTCACCACCGTGGCCGAGCTCCTGCAACTGCTGGTCGGCCTGGGACTCCAGAAAGAATGTACCAAAGTTCTTTCGTGGAAGTTCAGGTGCAGCGGACCGACCAGGGAGCAAGGCCGATGGGGACTTCCAGGAGGCCGGCATGACGTGCCACTACATACCGGTCACTCCCTGGAAGTCCTTCTCGGCCACGAACGGTTAGGACTTCCCGCTAGGAAGAACCGTTAGGACTTGGAACGCGGAGCAGAAATGCCCTCTCACAGGATTTCAGGTGAAGGAGATATTCACACCCCTAAAAGTGTCACCACCTCAAATACACCGGGGTAAGGTGCCAAAGTACCCGGGCTCCTGGAACTGCTGCCCGGCTGAAGCCCAAAATAAAAACCTCATAGGGTTTTTCCTCCAAAACGTCAATGAAGACAGACCTGCGAGCGAGGCCGACGGGGACTTCCAGGAGGCCGGCATGACGTGCCACTACATACCGGTCACACCATGGAAGTCCTTCTCGGGTTGAACCAGGTACAGCTCCCGCTAGAACGTGTAGCACGTCCTCCTTCACAGTACTCGGTTGGACTCAACACCGTGGCCGAGCTCCTGCAACTGCTGGTCGGCCTGGGACTTCAGAAAGAATGCACCACAGTTCTTTCATGGAAAGTCAGGTGCAGCGGACCGACCAGCGAACGAGGCCGACGGGGACTTCCAGGAGGCCGGCATGACGTGCCACTACATACCGGTCACACCATGGAAGTCCTTCTCGGGTTGAACCAGGTACAGCTCCCGCTAGAACGTGTAGCACGTCCTCCTTCACAGTACTCGGTTGGACTCAACACCGTGGCCGAGCTCCTGCAACTGCTGGTCGGCCTGGGACTTCAGAAAGAATGCACCACAGTTCTTTCATGGAAAGTCAGGTGCAGCGGACCGACCAGCGAACGAGGCCGACGGGGACTTCCAGGAGGCCGGCATGACGTGCCACTACATACCGGTCACACCATGGAAGCCCTTCTCGGGTTGAACCAGGTATAGCTCCCGCTAGAACGTGCAGCACATCCTCCTTCACAGTACTCGGTTGAACTCACCACCGTGGCCGAGCTCCTGCAACTGCTGGTCGGCCTGGGACTCCAGAAAGAATGTACCAAAGTTCTTTCGTGAAAGTTCAGGTGCAGCGGACCGACCAACGAGCAAGGCCGATGGGGACTTCCAGGAGGCCGGCATGACGTGCCACTACATACCGGTCACTCCCTGGAAGTCCTTCTCGGCCACAAACGGTTAGGACTTCCCGCTAGGAAGAACCGTTAGGACTTGGAACGCGGAGCAGAAATGCCCTCTCACAGGATTTCAGGTGAAGGAGATATTCACACCCCTAAAAGTGTCACCACCTCAAATACACCGGGGTAAGGTGCCAAAGTACCCGGGCTCCTGGAACTGCTGCCCGGCTGAAGCCCAAAATAAAAACCTCATAGGGTTTTTCCTCCAAAACGTCAATGAAGACAGACCTGCGAGCGAAGCCGACGGGGACTTCCAGGAGGCCGGCATGACGTGCCACTACATACCGGTCACACCATGGAAGTCCTTCTCGGGTTGGAACAGGTGCAGCTCCCGCTAGAACGTGCAGCACGTCCTCCTTCAAGGTACTCGGGTTGGAGTCGCCAAGCTGGCCGAGCTCCTGCAACTGCTGGTCGGCCTGGGACTTCAGAAAGAATGCACCAAAGTTCTTTCATGGAAAGTCAGGTGCAGCGGACCGACCAGCGAACGAGGCCGACGGGGACTTCCAGGAGGCCGGCATGACGTGCCACTACATACCGGTCACACCATGGAAGTCCTTCTCGGGTTGAACCAGGTACAGCTCCCGCTAGAACGTGTAGCACGTCCTCCTTCACAGTACTCGGTTGGACTCAACACCGTGGCCGAGCTCCTGCAACTGCTGGTCGGCCTGGGACTTCAGAAAGAATGCACCACAGTTCTTTCATGGAAAGTCAGGTGCAGCGGACCGACCAGCGAACGAGGCCGACGGGGACTTCCAGGAGGCCGGCATGACGTGCCACTACATACCGGTCACACCATGGAAGTCCTTCTCGGGTTGAACCAGGTATAGCTCCCGCTAGAACGTGCAGCACGTCCTCCTTCACAGTACTCGGTTGAACTCACCACCGTGGCCGAGCTCCTGCAACTGCTGGTCGGCCTGGGACTCCAGAAAGAATGTACCAAAGTTCTTTCGTGAAAGTTCAGGTGCAGCGGACCGACCAACGAGCAAGGCCGATGGGGACTTCCAGGAGGCCGGCATGACGTGCCACTACATACCGGTCACTCCCTGGAAGTCCTTCTCGGCCACAAACGGTTAGGACTTCCCGCTAGGAAGAACCGTTAGGACTTGGAACGCGGAGCAGAAATGCCCTCTCACAGGATTTCAGGTGAAGGAGATATTCACACCCCTAAAAGTGTCACCACCTCAAATACACCGGGGTAAGGTGCCAAAGTACCCGGGCTCCTGGAACTGCTGCCCGGCTGAAGCCCAAAATAAAAACCTCATAGGGTTTTTCCTCCAAAACGTCAATGAAGACAGACCTGCGAGCGAAGCCGACGGGGACTTCCAGGAGGCCGGCATGACGTGCCACTACATACCGGTCACACCATGGAAGTCCTTCTCGGGTTGGAACAGGTGCAGCTCCCGCTAGAACGTGCAGCACGTCCTCCTTCAAGGTACTCGGGTTGGAGTCGCCAAGCTGGCCGAGCTCCTGCAACTGCTGGTCGGCCTGGGACTTCAGAAAGAATGCACCAAAGTTCTTTCATGGAAAGTCAGGTGCAGCGGACCGACCAGCGAACGAGGCCGACGGGGACTTCCAGGAGGCCGGCATGACGTGCCACTACATACCGGTCACACCATGGAAGTCCTTCTCGGGTTGAACCAGGTACAGCTCCCGCTAGAACGTGTAGCACGTCCTCCTTCACAGTACTCGGTTGGACTCAACACCGTGGCCGAGCTCCTGCAACTGCTGGTCGGCCTGGGACTTCAGAAAGAATGCACCACAGTTCTTTCATGGAAAGTCAGGTGCAGCGGACCGACCAGCGAACGAGGCCGACGGGGACTTCCAGGAGGCCGGCATGACGTGCCACTACATACCGGTCACACCATGGAAGTCCTTCTCGGGTTGAACCAGGTATAGCTCCCGCTAGAACGTGCAGCACGTCCTCCTTCACAGTACTCGGTTGAACTCACCACCGTGGCCGAGCTCCTGCAACTGCTGGTCGGCCTGGGACTCCAGAAAGAATGTACCAAAGTTCTTTCGTGGAAGTTCAGGTGCAGCGGACCGACCAGGGAGCAAGGCCGATGGGGACTTCCAGGAGGCCGGCATGACGTGCCACTACATACCGGTCACTCCCTGGAAGTCCTTCTCGGCCACGAACGGTTAGGACTTCCCGCTAGGAAGAACCGTTAGGACTTGGAACGCGGAGCAGAAATGCCCTCTCACAGGATTTCAGGTGAAGGAGATATTCACACCCCTAAAAGTGTCACCACCTCAAATACACCGGGGTAAGGTGCCAAAGTACCCGGGCTCCTGGAACTGCTGCCCGGCTGAAGCCCAAAATAAAAACCTCATAGGGTTTTTCCTCCAAAACGTCAATGAAGACAGACCTGCGAGCGAGGCCGACGGGGACTTCCAGGAGGCCGGCATGACGTGCCACTACATACCGGTCACACCATGGAAGTCCTTCTCGGGTTGAACCAGGTACAGCTCCCGCTAGAACGTGTAGCACGTCCTCCTTCACAGTACTCGGTTGGACTCAACACCGTGGCCGAGCTCCTGCAACTGCTGGTCGGCCTGGGACTTCAGAAAGAATGCACCACAGTTCTTTCATGGAAAGTCAGGTGCAGCGGACCGACCAGCGAACGAGGCCGACGGGGACTTCCAGGAGGCCGGCATGACGTGCCACTACATACCGGTCACACCATGGAAGTCCTTCTCGGGTTGAACCAGGTACAGCTCCCGCTAGAACGTGTAGCACGTCCTCCTTCACAGTACTCGGTTGGACTCAACACCGTGGCCGAGCTCCTGCAACTGCTGGTCGGCCTGGGACTTCAGAAAGAATGCACCACAGTTCTTTCATGGAAAGTCAGGTGCAGCGGACCGACCAGCGAACGAGGCCGACGGGGACTTCCAGGAGGCCGGCATGACGTGCCACTACATACCGGTCACACCATGGAAGTCCTTCTCGGGTTGAACCAGGTATAGCTCCCGCTAGAACGTGCAGCACGTCCTCCTTCACAGTACTCGGTTGAACTCACCACCGTGGCCGAGCTCCTGCAACTGCTGGTCGGCCTGGGACTCCAGAAAGAATGTACCAAAGTTCTTTCGTGGAAGTTCAGGTGCAGCGGACCGACCAGGGAGCAAGGCCGATGGGGACTTCCAGGAGGCCGGCATGACGTGCCACTACATACCGGTCACTCCCTGGAAGTCCTTCTCGGCCACGAACGGTTAGGACTTCCCGCTAGGAAGAACCGTTAGGACTTGGAACGCGGAGCAGAAATGCCCTCTCACAGGATTTCAGGTGAAGGAGATATTCACACCCCTAAAAGTGTCACCACCTCAAATACACCGGGGTAAGGTGCCAAAGTACCCGGGCTCCTGGAACTGCTGCCCGGCTGAAGCCCAAAATAAAAACCTCATAGGGTTTTTCCTCCAAAACGTCAATGAAGACAGACCTGCGAGCGAGGCCGACGGGGACTTCCAGGAGGCCGGCATGACGTGCCACTACATACCGGTCACACCATGGAAGTCATTCTCGGGTTGAACCAGGTACAGCTCCCGCTAGAACGTGTAGCACGTCCTCCTTCACAGTACTCGGTTGGACTCACCACCGTGGCCGAGCTCCTGCAACTGCTGGTCGGCCTGGGACTTCAGAAAGAATGCACCACAGTTCTTTCATGGAAAGTCAGGTGCAGCGGACCGACCAGCGAACGAGGCCGACGGGGACTTCCAGGAGGCCGGCATGACGTGCCACTACATACCGGTGACACCATGGAAGTCCTTCTCGGTTTGAACCAGGTGCAGCTCCTGCTAGAACGTGCAGCACGTCCTCCTTCAAGGTGTTCGGTTGGAGCCGCCAAGGTGGCCGAGCTCCTGCAACTGCTGGTCGGCCTGGGACTCCAGAAAGAATGCATCAAAGTTATTTCGTGGAAGTTCAGGTGCAGCGGACCGACCAGCGAGCGAGGACGACGGGGACTTCCAGGAGGCCGGCATGACGTGCCACTACATACCGGTCACACCATGGAAGTCCTTCTCGGGTTGGACCAGGTGCAGCTCCCGCAAGAACGTGCAGCACGTCCTCCTTCACGGTACTCGGTTGGAGTCACAGAGCTGGCCGAGCTCCTGCAACTGCTGGTCGGCCTGGGACTCCAGAAAGAATGCACCAAACTTCTTTCATGGAAGTTAAGGTGCAGCGGACCGACCAGCGAACGAGGCCGACGGGGACTTCCAGGAGGCACCGTGAGAGGGCAGGCCGGTACCTATTGCTCAAACCCTGGAAGTCACTCTCGGCCAGGAACGGTTAGGACTTCCCGCTAGGAAGAACCGTTGGGACTTGGAACTCAAAACCTAGATGCCCTCTCACAGGATTTCAGGTGAAGGAGATATTCACACCCCTAAAAGTGTCACCACCTCAAATACACCGGGGTAAGGTGCCAAAGTACCCGGGCTCATGGAACTGCTGCCCGGCTGAGGCCCAAAATAAAAACCTCATAGGGTTTTTTCTCCAAAACGTCAATGAAGACAGACCTGCGAGCGAGGCCGACGGGGACTTCCAGGAGGACGGCAGGAGGTGCCACTACCTACCGGTCACACCATGGAAGTCCTTCTCGGCTTGGAACGGGAGCAGCTCCCGTTTGTACTTCCTCGTTCACGGCTTTCGGTAGGAGTTGCCGAGGTGGCCGAGCTCCTGCAACTGCAGGTCGGCTTGGGACTTCATAAAATACCATAAAAAAAAAAAGTGTTTTTTTATTATGAAGGTAAAACTCACAGCGGGACCGAGCCGTGAGCCAGGCCGACGGGGACTTCCAGGAGGACGGCAGGAGGTGCCACTACCTACCGGTCACACCATGGAAGTCCTTCTCGGCTTGGAACGGGAGCAGCTCCCGTTTGTACTTCCTCGTTCACGGCTTTCGGTAGGAGTTGCCGAGGTGGCCTTGCTCGTGCAACTGCAGGTGGGCTTGGGGCTTCAGGAAATAACATAAAAAAAAAAAATATTTTTTTATTAAGAAGGTAAAAAAACACCGGACCCGACCAGCGAGCGAGGCCGACGGGGACATCCAGGGCAGCGGCGTGAGAGGGCGGCTTGGTGCCGCTATCGCCGTGGAAGCAGCATTCGGCCTAAGCCGGGAACGCCTCCCGCCCTCCTCTCGTCCTGGAAGTGTTGGACTTGGGAGGCGGAGCAAGTTCTCCCTCTCACAGTATTTCAGGCGTAGGAGATGTTCACACCCCTAAAAGTGTCACCTCGCCAATTACACCGGTGGGAGGTGCCAAAATGCCCGGCCTCCTGGAACTGCTGCTTGGCTGAAGGCCAAAATAAAAACCTCATAGGGTTTTTCCTCCAAAACGTGAATGAAGACAGACACGCGAGCCAGGCCGAGGGGGAGTTCCAGGAGGTCGGCATGAGGTGGCCGCACCTACCGCTTGAGCCCTGGAAGTCCGTCGCGGACCGGAAGTGCATGTCGGGCGGGTGAACTACGGGACTCGCCGCGGGCGCTGTGGAGCTCCCACAAGGAAGCTGCCGGCATCCACAAGCTCCCACGGGGCCCCTCTATCCCCCCACGGGTGCAGAAGGCAGGCACACCGCCGCTAATAGGCGGAGCTGGCTCCCGGCCGCTGTCATGCATCACTCGCGGACCGGAAGTGCTTGGCAGCCGGGTGGACACGGCGGGACTCGCCGCGGGTGCTGTGGAGCTCGTACAGGGCTGCCCCCGGGCTGGCACAGCTTCCACAAGGCTCCTCTATCCCCCCACGGGTGCAATAGGCAGGCACACGCCGCACACGCCGCTCGTACACGGAGATGGCTCCCGGCCGCTTTCGGTAGGAGTCACCGAGGTGGCCTTGCTCGTGCAAATGCAGGGGGGCTTGGGGCTTCGGAAAATACCATAAAAAAAAAAAGTTTTTTTATTAAGAAGGTAAAAAAAAAAACAGCGGGACCGACCCGCGAGCTAGGCCGACGGGGACTTCCAGGAGGTCGGCATGAGGTGGAGGCTCCTACCGCTCTTGCCCTGGAAGTCCGCAGAGGACCGCGGGCGCTGTGGAGCTCCCACAAGGAAGCTGCTGGCATCCAGCAGCTCCCACGGGGCCCCTCTATCCCCCCACGGGTGCAGAAGGCAGGCACACCGCCGCTGATAGGCGGAGCTGGCTCCCGGCCGCTGTCATGCATCACTCGCGGACCGGAAGTGCTTTGCAGCCGGGTGGACACGACGGGACTCGCCGCGGGCGCTGTGGAGCTCCCACAAGGAAGCTGCCGGCATCCACAAGCTCCCACGGGGCCCCTCTATCCCCCCACGGGTGCAGAAGGCAGGCACACGCCGCTGATAGGCGGAGCTGGCTCCCGGCCGCTGTCATGCATCACTCGCGGACCGGAAGTGCTTGTCAGCCGGGTGGACACGGCGGGACTCGCCGCGGGTGCTGTGGAGCTCGTACAGGGCTGCCCCCGGGCTGGCACAGCTTCCACAAGGCTCCTCTATCCCCCCACGGGTGCAATAGGCAGGCACACGCCGCACACGCCGCTCGTACACGGAGATGACTCCCGGCCGCTTTCGGTAGGAGTCACCGAGGTGTCCTTGCTCGTGCAACTGCAGGTGGGCTTGAGGCTTCCGAAAGTACCATAAAAAAAAAAAGATTTTTTTATTAAGAAGGTAAAAAAAAAAACAGCGGGACCGACCCGCGAGCTAAGCCGACGGGGACTTCCAGGAGGTCGGCATGAGGTGGCCGCTCATACCGCTCTTGCCCTGGAAGTCCGCCGAGGACCGCGGGCGCTGTGGAGCTCCCACAAGGAAGCTGCCGGCATGCAGCAGCTCCCACGGGGCCCCTCTATCCCCCCACGGGTGCAGAAGGCAGGCACACCGCCGCTGATAGGCGGAGCTGGCTCCCGGCCGCTGTCATGCATCACTCGCGGACCGGAAGTGCTTGGCAGCCGGGTGGACACGGCGGGACTCGCCGCGGGTGCTGTGGAGCTCGTACAGGGCTGCCCCCGGGCTGGCACAGCTTCCCCATGGCTCCTCTATCCCCCCACGGGTGCAATAGGCAGGCACACGCCGCACACGCCGCTCGTACACGGAGATGACTCCCGGCCGCTTTCGGTAGGAGTCACCGAGGTGTCCTTGCTCGTGCAACTGCAGGTGGGCTTGAGGCTTCCGAAAGTACCATAAAAAAAAAAAGATTTTTTTATTAAGAAGGTAAAAAAAAAAACAGCGGGACCGACCCGCGAGCTAAGCCGACGGGGACTTCCAGGAGGTCGGCATGAGGTGGCCGCTCATACCGCTCTTGCCCTGGAAGTCCGCCGAGGACCGCGGGCGCTGTGGAGCTCCCACAAGGAAGCTGCCGGCATGCAGCAGCTCCCACGGGGCCCCTCTATCCCCCCACGGGTGCAGAAGGCAGGCACACCGCCGCTGATAGGCGGAGCTGGCTCCCGGCCGCTGTCATGCATCACTCGCGGACCGGAAGTGCTTGGCAGCCGGGTGGACACGGCGGGACTCGCCGCGGGCGCTGTGGAGCTCGTACAGGGCTGCCCCCGGGCTGGCACAGCTTCCACAAGGCTCCTCTATCCCCCCACGGGTGCAATAGGCAGGCACACGCCGCACACGCCGCTCGTACACGGAGATGGCTCCCGGCCGCTTTCGGTAGGAGTCACCGAGGTGGCCTTGCTCGTGCAAATGCAGGTGGGCTTGAGGCTTCAGAAAATACCATAAAAAAAAAAAGTTTTTTTATTAAGAAGGTAAAAAAACCAGCGGGACCGACCCGCGAGCGAGGCCGACGGGGACTTCCAGGAGGTCGGCATGACTTTGCCGCTCATACCGCTCTTGCCCTGGAAGTCCACAAGGGGCGCTGCGGAGCTCGTACACGGCTGCCCCCGGTCTTGCACAGCTTCCCCATGGCTCCTGTATCCCCCCCCCCCCCCCCCCCCCCCACGGGTGCAGGCACACACCGCTCATACACTCTGGAGCTGGCTGACAGCCCAGCTGACATGCCACCTCCTAACCGACCGGAAGTACATGTCAGGCGGCTTGGGACATAGTGGGACCCCCCCCCCCCCCCCCCGCTGGCGCTGAGGAGCTCATACACTGTTGCCCCCGGGCATGCACAGCTTGCACACGGCTCCTCTACCCTGGGCTGCAATGGGCAGCACACGCCGCTCATACACTCTGGAGCTGGCTGACAGCAACTGCTGCTGATAATGATGATGACGATAATGTGCAAAGGGTTATCTATCGGCGGACAGTGTCACACTCTGGCCCTGGAACTGTGCCCCGGCCTGCCTCTGCTGCTCATTACCGCCTCTGACATTTTTTGAACATACCCCACTTTCACTTGATTTTAAATGTGTCACTTTCAGTAGCAGAAATGTCATTCTTTGACATTTGGGCCTTTTTATTTTCACTGCTGTTGGGTCACCAAATGGATCTCCTTATCTCGAGGCCTAGTCCTCTCCCCACCGCCCTGGAACTCTGCCCCGGCCTACGCTGCGTGCCGTCACACTCTGGCCCTGGAACTGTGCCCCGGCCTATGCTGCCTGCCGTCACACTCTGGCCCTGGAACTCTGCCCCGGCCTGTGCTGCCGTCACACTCTGGCCCTGGAACTGTGCCCACGGCCTGCCTCTGCTGCTCATTACCGCCTCTGACATTTTTGAACGTACCCCACTTTAACTTGATTTTAAATGTTTCACTTTCAGTATCAAAAATGTCATTCTTTGAAATTTGGGCCTTTTTATTTCCACTGCTGCTTGGTCACCAAATGGATCACCTTATCTCGAGGCCTAGTCCTCTCCCCACCGCCCTGGAACTCTGCCCCGGCCTACGCTGCCTGCCGTCACACTCTGGCCCTGGAACTGTGCCCCGGCCTATGCTGCCTGCCGTCACACTCTGGCCCTGGAGCTCTGCCCCGGCCTGTGCTGCCGTCACACTCTGGCCCTGGAACTATGCCCCGGCCTGCCCCTGCTGTTCACCACCGCCTCTGACATTTTTGAACGTACTCCACTTTCACTTGATTTTAAATGGTTCACTTTCAGTATCAAAAATGTCATTCTTTGACATTTGGGCCTTTTTATTTTCACTGCTGTTTGGTCACCAAATGGATCTCCTTAGATCGAGGCCTAGTCCTCTCCCCACCGCCCTGGAACTCTGCCCCGGCCTACGCTGCCTGCCATCACACCCTGGCCCTGGAACTCTGCCCCGGCCTACGCTGCCTGCCGTCACACCCCTGGCCCTGGAGCTCTGCCCCGGCCTGTGCTGCCTGCCGTCACACTCTGGCCCTGGAACTCTGCCCCGGCCTGCCTCTGCTGCTCACCACCGCCTCTGACATTTTTTGAACAAACCCCACTGTAACTTGATTTTAAATGTTTCATTTTCAGTATTAAAAGTGTCATTCTTTGACATTTGGGCCTTTTTATTTTCACTGCTGCTTGGTCACCAAATGGATCTCCTTATTTTGAGGCCTAGTCCTCTCCCCACCGCCCTGGAACTCTGCCCCGGCCTACGCTGCCTGCCGTCACACCCCTGGCCCTGGAACTCTGCCCCGGCCTGCCTCTGCTGCTCACCACCGCCTCTGAATTAAGTGAACATACCCCACTTTAACTTGATTTTAAATGTTTCACTTTCAAATGTTTCACTTTCAGTAGCAGAAATGTCATTCTTTGACATTTGGGCCTTTTTATTTTCACTGCTGCTTGGTCACCAAATGGATCTCCTTGGATTGAGGCCTAGTCCTCTCCCCACCGCCCTGGAACTCTGCGCAGGCCTACGCTGCCTGCCGTGACACCCCTGGCCCTGGAACTCTGCCCCGGCCTACCTCTGCTGTTCACTACCGCCTCTGACATTTTTGAACATACCCCACTTTAACTTGATTTTAAATGTGTCACTTTCAAATGTTTCACTTTCAGTTGCAGAAATGGCATTCTTTGACATTTGGGCCTTTTCATTTTCACTGCTGCTTGGTCACCAAATGGATCCCCTTGGATTGAGGCCTAGTCCTCTCCCCACCGCCCTGGAACTCTTCCCCGGCCTACGCTGCCTGCCGTGACACCCCTGGCCCTGGAACTCTGCCCCGGCCTACCTCTGCTGTTCACTACCGCCTCTGACATTTTTGAACATACCCCACTTTAACTTGATTTTAAATGTGTCACTTTCAAATGTTTCACTTTCAGTTGCAGAAATGGCATTCTTTGACATTTGGGCCTTTTCATTTTCACTGCTGCTTGGTCACCAAATGGATCCCCTTGGATTGAGGCCTAGTCCTCTCCCCACCGCCCTGGAACTCTTCCCCGGCCTACGCTGCCTGCCGTGACACCCCTGGCCCTGGAACTCTGCCCCGGCCTACCTCTGCTGTTCACTACCGCCTCTGACATTTTTGAACATACCCCACTTTAACTTGATTTTAAATGTGTCACTTTCAAATGTTTCACTTTCAGTTGCAGAAATGGCATTCTTTGACATTTGGGCCTTTTCATTTTCACTGCTGCTTGGTCACCAAATGGATCCCCTTGGATTGAGGCCTAGTCCTCTCCCCACCGCCCTGGAACTCTTCCCCGGCCTACGCTGCCTGCCGTGACACCCCTGGCCCTGGAACTCTGCCCCGGCCTACCTCTGCTGTTCACTACCGCCTCTGACATTTTTGAACATACCCCACTTTAACTTGATTTTAAATGTGTCACTTTCAAATGTTTCACTTTCAGTAGCAGAAATGTCATTCTTTGACATTTGGGCCTTTTTATTTTCACTGCTGCTTGGTCACCAAATGGATCTCCTTGGATTGAGGCCTAGTCCTCTCCCCACCGCCCTGGAACTCTGCGCAGGCCTACGCTGCCTGCCGTGACACCCCTGGCCCTGGAACTCTGCCCCGGCCTACCTCTGCTGTTCACTACCGCCTCTGACATTTTTGAACATACCCCACTTTAACTTGATTTTAAATGTGTCACTTTCAAATGTTTCACTTTCAGTTGCAGAAATGGCATTCTTTGACATTTGGGCCTTTTCATTTTCACTGCTGCTTGGTCACCAAATGGATCCCCTTGGATTGAGGCCTAGTCCTCTCCCCACCGCCCTGGAACTCTTCCCCGGCCTACGCTGCCTGCCGTGACACCCCTGGCCCTGGAACTCTGCCCCGGCCTACCTCTGCTGTTCACTACCGCCTCTGACATTTTTGAACATACCCCACTTTAACTTGATTTTAAATGGTTCACTTTCAAATGTTTCACTTTCAGTATCAGAAATGTCATTCTTTGACATTTGGGCCTTTTTATTTTCACTGCTGTTTGGTCACCAAATGGATCTCCTTAGATTGAGGCCTAGTCCTCTCCCCACCGCCCTGGAACTCTGCCCCGGCCTACGCTGCCTGCCGTCACACTCCTAGCCCTGGAACTCTGCCCCGGCCTGCCTCTGCTGCTCACCACCGCCTCTGACATTTTTGAACATACCCCACTTTAACTTGATTTTAAATGGTTCACTTTCAAATGTTTCACTTTCAGTAGCAGAAATGTCATTCTTTGACATTTGGGCCTTTTTATTTTCCCACTGCTGCTTGGTCACCAAATGGATCTCCTTGGATTGAGGCCTAGTCCTCTCACCCACCGCCCTGGAACTCTGCCCCGGCCTACGCTGCCTGCCGTCACACCCTGGCCCTGGAACTCTGCCCCGGCCTGCCCTTGCTGTTCACCACCGCCTCTGACATTTTTGAACATACCCCACTTTAACTTGATTTTAAATGGTTCACTTTCAAATGTTTCACTTTCAGTATCAGAAATGTCATTCTTTGACATTTGGGCCTTTTCATTTTCACTGCTGCTTGGTCACCAAATGGATCTCCTTGGATTGAGGCCTAGTCCTCTCCCCACCGCCCTGGAACTCTGCCCCGGCCTACGCTGCCTGCCGTCACACCCCTGGCCCTGGAACTCTGCCCCGGCCTGCCCTTGCTGTTCACCACCGCCTCTGACATTTTTGAACATACCCCACTTTAACTTGATTTTAAATGGTTCACTTTCAAATGTTTCACTTTCAGTATCAGAAATGTCATTCTTTGACATTTGGGCCTTTTTATTTTCACTGCTGTTTGGTCACCAAATGGATCTCCTTAGATTGAGGCCTAGTCCTCTCCCCACCGCCCTGGAACTCTGCCCCGGCCTACGCTGCCTGCCGTCACACTCCTAGCCCTGGAACTCTGCCCCGGCCTGCCTCTGCTGCTCACCACCACCTCTGACATTTTTGAACATACCCCACTTTAACTTGATTTTAAATGGTTCACTTTCAAATGTTTCACTTTCAGTAGCAGAAATGTCATTCTTTGACATTTGGGCCTTTTTATTTTCCCACTGCTGCTTGGTCACCAAATGGATCTCCTTGGATTGAGGCCTAGTCCTCTCACCCACCGCCCTGGAACTCTGCCCCGGCCTACGCTGCCTGCCGTCACACCCTGGCCCTGGAACTCTGCCCCGGCCTGCCCCTGCTGTTCACCACCGCCTCTGACATTTGTGAACATACCCCACTTTAACTTGATTTTAAATGTTTCACTTTCAGTAGCAGAAATGTCATTCTTTGACATTTGGGCCTATTTATTTTCACTGCTGTTTGGTCACCAAATGGATCTCCTTATGTCGAGGCCTAGTCCTCTCCCCACCGCCCTGGAACTCTGCCCCGGCCTACGCTGCCTGCCGTCACACCCCTGGCCCTGGAACTCTGCCCCGGCCTGCCTCTGCTGCTCACCACCGCCTCTGACATTTTTGAACATACCCCACTTTAACTTGATTTTAAATGGTTCACTTTCAGTATCAGAAATGTCATTCTTTGACATTTGGGCCTTTTTATTTGCACTGCTGCTTGGTCAACAAATGGATCTCCTTAAATTGAGGCCTAGTCCTCTCCCCACCACCCTGGAACTCTGCCCCGGCCTACACTGCCTGCCGTCACACTCTGGCCCTGGAACTCTGTCCCGGCCTGCCCCTGCTGTTCACCACCGCCTCTGACATTTGTGAACATACCCCACTTTAACTTGATTTTAAATGGTTCACTTTCAGTATCAGAAATGTCATTCTTTGACATTCGGGCCTTTTTATTTGCACTGCTGCTTGGTCAACAAATGGATCTCCTTAAATTGAGGCCTAGTCCTCTCCCCACCGCCCTGGAACTCTGCCCCGGCCTACACTGCCTGCCGTCACACTCTGGCCCTGGAACTCTGTCCCGGCCTGCCCCTGCTGTTCACCACCGCCTCTGACATTTGTGAACATACCCCACTTTAACTTGATTTTAAATGGTTCACTTTCAGTATCAGAAATGTCATTCTTTGACATTCGGGCCTTTTTATTTGCACTGCTGCTTGGTCAACAAATGGATCTCCTTAAATTGAGGCCTAGTCCTCTCCCCACCGCCCTGGAACTCTGCCCCGGCCTACGCTGCCTGCCGTCACACACTCTGGCCCTGGAACTCTGCCCCGGCCTGTGCTGCCGTCACACTCTGGCCCTGGAACTCTGCCCCGGCCTGCCTTTGCTGTTCACCACCGACTCTGACATTTTTGAACATACCCCACTTTAACTAGATTTTAAATGGTTCACTTTCAAATGTTTCACTTTCAGTAGCAGAAATGTCATTCTTTGACATTTGGGCCTTTTTATTTTCACTTCTGCTTGGTCACCAAATGGATCTCCTTATTTTGAGGCCTAGTCCTCTCCCCAACGCCCTGGAACTCTGCCCCGGCCTACGCTGCCTGCCGTCACACACTCTGGCCCTGGAGCTCTGCCCCGGCCTGTGCTGCCGTCACACTCTGGCCCTGGAACTCTGCCCCGGCCTGCCTTTGCTGTTCACCACCGACTCTGACATTTTTGAACATACCCCACTTTAACTAGATTTTAAATGGTTCACTTTCAAATGTTTCACTTTCAGTAGCAGAAATGTCATTCTTTGACATTTGGGCCTTTTTATTTTCACTGCTGCTTGGTCACCAAATGGATCTCCTTGGATTGAGGCCTAGTCCTCTCCCCACCGCCCTGGAACTCTGCCCCGGCCTACGCTGCCTGCCGTCACACACTCTGGCCCTGGAACTCTGCCCCGGCCTGTGCTGCCTTCACACTCCAGGCACCTGGAACTCTGCCCCGGCCTGCATCTGCTGCTCATTACCGCCTCTGACATTCTTTGAACATACCCCAATTTAACTTGATTTTAAATGTTTCACTTTCAGTATCAGAAATGCCATTCTTTGACATTTGGGCCTTTTTATTTTCACTGCTGCTTGGTCACCAAATGGATCTCCATATCTCGAGGCCTAGTCCTCTCCCCACCGCCCTGGAACTCTGCCCCGGCCTACGCTGCCTGCCGTCACACCCCTGGCCCTGGAACTCTGCCCCGGCCTGTGCTGCCTTCACACTCCAGGCACCTGGAACTCTGCCCCGGCCTGCATCTGCTGCTCATTACCGCCTCTGACATTCTTTGAACATACCCCACTTTAACGTGATTTTAAATGTGTCACTTTCAGTATCAGAAATGTCATTCTTTGACATTTGGGCCTTTTTATTGTCACTGCTGTTTGGTCACCAAATGGATCTCCTTGGAATGAGGCCTAGTCCTCTCCCCACCGCCCTGGAACTCTGCCCCGGCCTACGCTGCCTGCCATCACACTCCTGGCCCTGGAACTCTGCCCCGGCCTGCCCCTGCTGTTCACCACCGCCTCTGACATTTGTGAACAAACCCCACTTTAACTTGATTTTAAATGTTTCACTTTCAAATGTTTCACTTTCAGTAGCAGAAATGTCATTCTTTGACATTTGGGCCTTTCTATTTTCACTGCTGCTTGGTCACCAAATGGATCTCCATATCTCGAGGCCTAGTCCTCTCCCCACCGCCCTGGAACTCTGCCCCGGCCTACGCTGCCTGCCGTCACACTCCTAGCCCTGGAACTCTGCCCCGGCCTGCCTCTGCTGCTCATCACCGCCTCTGACATTTGTGAACATACCCCACTTTCACTTGATTTTAAATGTTTCACTTTCAGTAGCACAAATGCCATTCTTTGACATTTGGGCCTTTGTATTTTCACTGCTGTTTGTTCACGAAAGGATCCCCTTATCTTGTGGCCTAGTCCTCTCCACGCCGCCTTGGAACTTTGCCCCGGCCTATGCTGCCTGCCGTCACACTCTGGCCCTGGAACTCTGGCCGGGCATGGGGATGCAAGTTGCTCCCGCTGCCCCCCCACCGGGACCTACCTGCAATCACCCTGGAACTCTGGCTGGGCATGGGGATGCAGTTTGCTCCCGCTGACCCCCTTTCCACCCCACCGGGACCTACCAGCAATCACCCTGGAACTCTGGCTGGGCATGGGGATGCAGTTTGCTCCCGCTGACCCCCTTCCACCCCACCGGGACCTACCTGCAATCACCCTGGAACTCTGGCTGGGCATGGGGATGCAAGTTTCTCCCGCTGCCCCCCCACCGGGACCTACCTGCAATCACTCTGGAACTCTGGCTGGGCATGGAGATGCAGGTTGCTCCCGCTGCCCCCCCCACCGGGACCTACCAGCAATCACCCTGGAACTCTGGCTGGGCATGGGGATGCAAGTTGCTCCCGCTGCCCCCCACCAGGACCTACCTGCAATCACCCTGGAACTCTGGCTGGGCATGGGGATGCAAGTTGCTCCCGCTGCCCCCCCACCAGGACCTACCTGCAATCAGCCTGGAACTCTGGCTGGGCATGGGGATGCAGTTTGCTCCCGCTGACCCCCTTTCCACCCCACCGGGACCTACCAGCAATCACCCTGGAACTCTGGCTGGGCATGGGGATGCAGTTTGCTCCCGCTGACCCCCTTCCACCCCACCGGGACCTACCTGCAATCACCCTGGAACTCTGGCTGGGCATGGGGATGCAGTTTGCTCCCGCTGACCCCCTTCCACCCCACCGGGACCTACCAGCAATCAACCTGGAACTCTGGCTGGGCATGGGGATGCAAGTTGCTCCCGCTGCCCCCCCACCAGGACCTACCTGCAATCACCCTGGAACTCTGGCTGGGCATGGGGATGCAGTTTGCTCCCGCTGACCCCCTTCCACCCCACCGGACCCAACAGCAATCACCCTGGAACTCTGGCTGGGCATGGGGATGCAGGTTGCTCCCGCTGCCCCCCCCCCCCACCGGGACCTATCTGCAAT
>NW_027464546.1:77500-95000 GCF_050947455.1 Rhinoderma darwinii
CTGGGACTCCAGAAAGAATGTACCAAAGTTCTTTCGTGAAAGTTCAGGTGCAGCGGACCGACCAACGAGCAAGGCCGATGGGGACTTCCAGGAGGCCGGCATGACGTGCCACTACATACCGGTCACTCCCTGGAAGTCCTTCTCGGCCACAAACGGTTAGGACTTCCCGTTAGGAAGAACCGTAGGGACTTGGAACACGAAACCAAAATGCCCTCTCACAGGATTTCAGGTGAAGGAGATATTCGCACCCCTAAAAGTGTCACCACCTCAAATACACCGGGGTAAGGTGCCAAAGTGCCCGGGCTCCTGGAACTGCTGCCCGGCTGAAGCCCAAAATAAAAACCTCATAGGGTTTTTCCTCCAAAACGTCAATGAAGACCGATCTGCGAGCGAGGCCGACGGGGACTTCCAGGAGGCCGGCATGACGTGCCACTACATACCGGTCACACCATGGAAGTCCTTCTCGGGTTGGAACAGGTGCAGCTCCCGCTAGAACGTGCAGCACGTCCTCCTTCAAGGTACTCGGGTTGGAGTCGCCAAGCTGGCCGAGCTCCTGCAACTGCTGGTCGGCCTGGGACTTCAGAAAGAATGCACCACAGTTCTTTCATGGAAAGTCAGGTGCAGCGGACCGACCAGCGAACGAGGCCGACGGGGACTTCCAGGAGGCCGGCATGACGTGCCACTACATACCGGTCACACCATGGAAGCCCTTCTCGGGTTGAACCAGGTATAGCTCCCGCTAGAACGTGCAGCACATCCTCCTTCACAGTACTCGGTTGAACTCACCACCGTGGCCGAGCTCCTGCAACTGCTGGTCGGCCTGGGACTCCAGAAAGAATGTACCAAAGTTCTTTCGTGAAAGTTCAGGTGCAGCGGACCGACCAACGAGCAAGGCCGATGGGGACTTCCAGGAGGCCGGCATGACGTGCCACTACATACCGGTCACTCCCTGGAAGTCCTTCTCGGCCACAAACGGTTAGGACTTCCCGCTAGGAAGAACCGTTAGGACTTGGAACGCGGAGCAGAAATGCCCTCTCACAGGATTTCAGGTGAAGGAGATATTCACACCCCTAAAAGTGTCACCACCTCAAATACACCGGGGTAAGGTGCCAAAGTACCCGGGCTCCTGGAACTGCTGCCCGGCTGAAGCCCAAAATAAAAACCTCATAGGGTTTTTCCTCCAAAACGTCAATGAAGACAGACCTGCGAGCGAAGCCGACGGGGACTTCCAGGAGGCCGGCATGACGTGCCACTACATACCGGTCACACCATGGAAGTCCTTCTCGGGTTGGAACAGGTGCAGCTCCCGCTAGAACGTGCAGCACGTCCTCCTTCAAGGTACTCGGGTTGGAGTCGCCAAGCTGGCCGAGCTCCTGCAACTGCTGGTCGGCCTGGGACTTCAGAAAGAATGCACCAAAGTTCTTTCATGGAAAGTCAGGTGCAGCGGACCGACCAGCGAACGAGGCCGACGGGGACTTCCAGGAGGCCGGCATGACGTGCCACTACATACCGGTCACACCATGGAAGTCCTTCTCGGGTTGAACCAGGTACAGCTCCCGCTAGAACGTGTAGCACGTCCTCCTTCACAGTACTCGGTTGGACTCAACACCGTGGCCGAGCTCCTGCAACTGCTGGTCGGCCTGGGACTTCAGAAAGAATGCACCACAGTTCTTTCATGGAAAGTCAGGTGCAGCGGACCGACCAGCGAACGAGGCCGACGGGGACTTCCAGGAGGCCGGCATGACGTGCCACTACATACCGGTCACACCATGGAAGTCCTTCTCGGGTTGAACCAGGTATAGCTCCCGCTAGAACGTGCAGCACGTCCTCCTTCACAGTACTCGGTTGAACTCACCACCGTGGCCGAGCTCCTGCAACTGCTGGTCGGCCTGGGACTCCAGAAAGAATGTACCAAAGTTCTTTCGTGGAAGTTCAGGTGCAGCGGACCGACCAGGGAGCAAGGCCGATGGGGACTTCCAGGAGGCCGGCATGACGTGCCACTACATACCGGTCACTCCCTGGAAGTCCTTCTCGGCCACGAACGGTTAGGACTTCCCGCTAGGAAGAACCGTTAGGACTTGGAACGCGGAGCAGAAATGCCCTCTCACAGGATTTCAGGTGAAGGAGATATTCACACCCCTAAAAGTGTCACCACCTCAAATACACCGGGGTAAGGTGCCAAAGTACCCGGGCTCCTGGAACTGCTGCCCGGCTGAAGCCCAAAATAAAAACCTCATAGGGTTTTTCCTCCAAAACGTCAATGAAGACAGACCTGCGAGCGAGGCCGACGGGGACTTCCAGGAGGCCGGCATGACGTGCCACTACATACCGGTCACACCATGGAAGTCCTTCTCGGGTTGAACCAGGTACAGCTCCCGCTAGAACGTGTAGCACGTCCTCCTTCACAGTACTCGGTTGGACTCAACACCGTGGCCGAGCTCCTGCAACTGCTGGTCGGCCTGGGACTTCAGAAAGAATGCACCACAGTTCTTTCATGGAAAGTCAGGTGCAGCGGACCGACCAGCGAACGAGGCCGACGGGGACTTCCAGGAGGCCGGCATGACGTGCCACTACATACCGGTCACACCATGGAAGTCCTTCTCGGGTTGAACCAGGTACAGCTCCCGCTAGAACGTGTAGCACGTCCTCCTTCACAGTACTCGGTTGGACTCAACACCGTGGCCGAGCTCCTGCAACTGCTGGTCGGCCTGGGACTTCAGAAAGAATGCACCACAGTTCTTTCATGGAAAGTCAGGTGCAGCGGACCGACCAGCGAACGAGGCCGACGGGGACTTCCAGGAGGCCGGCATGACGTGCCACTACATACCGGTCACACCATGGAAGCCCTTCTCGGGTTGAACCAGGTATAGCTCCCGCTAGAACGTGCAGCACATCCTCCTTCACAGTACTCGGTTGAACTCACCACCGTGGCCGAGCTCCTGCAACTGCTGGTCGGCCTGGGACTCCAGAAAGAATGTACCAAAGTTCTTTCGTGAAAGTTCAGGTGCAGCGGACCGACCAACGAGCAAGGCCGATGGGGACTTCCAGGAGGCCGGCATGACGTGCCACTACATACCGGTCACTCCCTGGAAGTCCTTCTCGGCCACAAACGGTTAGGACTTCCCGCTAGGAAGAACCGTTAGGACTTGGAACGCGGAGCAGAAATGCCCTCTCACAGGATTTCAGGTGAAGGAGATATTCACACCCCTAAAAGTGTCACCACCTCAAATACACCGGGGTAAGGTGCCAAAGTACCCGGGCTCCTGGAACTGCTGCCCGGCTGAAGCCCAAAATAAAAACCTCATAGGGTTTTTCCTCCAAAACGTCAATGAAGACAGACCTGCGAGCGAAGCCGACGGGGACTTCCAGGAGGCCGGCATGACGTGCCACTACATACCGGTCACACCATGGAAGTCCTTCTCGGGTTGGAACAGGTGCAGCTCCCGCTAGAACGTGCAGCACGTCCTCCTTCAAGGTACTCGGGTTGGAGTCGCCAAGCTGGCCGAGCTCCTGCAACTGCTGGTCGGCCTGGGACTTCAGAAAGAATGCACCAAAGTTCTTTCATGGAAAGTCAGGTGCAGCGGACCGACCAGCGAACGAGGCCGACGGGGACTTCCAGGAGGCCGGCATGACGTGCCACTACATACCGGTCACACCATGGAAGTCCTTCTCGGGTTGAACCAGGTACAGCTCCCGCTAGAACGTGTAGCACGTCCTCCTTCACAGTACTCGGTTGGACTCAACACCGTGGCCGAGCTCCTGCAACTGCTGGTCGGCCTGGGACTTCAGAAAGAATGCACCACAGTTCTTTCATGGAAAGTCAGGTGCAGCGGACCGACCAGCGAACGAGGCCGACGGGGACTTCCAGGAGGCCGGCATGACGTGCCACTACATACCGGTCACACCATGGAAGTCCTTCTCGGGTTGAACCAGGTATAGCTCCCGCTAGAACGTGCAGCACGTCCTCCTTCACAGTACTCGGTTGAACTCACCACCGTGGCCGAGCTCCTGCAACTGCTGGTCGGCCTGGGACTCCAGAAAGAATGTACCAAAGTTCTTTCGTGGAAGTTCAGGTGCAGCGGACCGACCAGGGAGCAAGGCCGATGGGGACTTCCAGGAGGCCGGCATGACGTGCCACTACATACCGGTCACTCCCTGGAAGTCCTTCTCGGCCACGAACGGTTAGGACTTCCCGCTAGGAAGAACCGTTAGGACTTGGAACGCGGAGCAGAAATGCCCTCTCACAGGATTTCAGGTGAAGGAGATATTCACACCCCTAAAAGTGTCACCACCTCAAATACACCGGGGTAAGGTGCCAAAGTACCCGGGCTCCTGGAACTGCTGCCCGGCTGAAGCCCAAAATAAAAACCTCATAGGGTTTTTCCTCCAAAACGTCAATGAAGACAGACCTGCGAGCGAGGCCGACGGGGACTTCCAGGAGGCCGGCATGACGTGCCACTACATACCGGTCACACCATGGAAGTCCTTCTCGGGTTGAACCAGGTACAGCTCCCGCTAGAACGTGTAGCACGTCCTCCTTCACAGTACTCGGTTGGACTCAACACCGTGGCCGAGCTCCTGCAACTGCTGGTCGGCCTGGGACTTCAGAAAGAATGCACCACAGTTCTTTCATGGAAAGTCAGGTGCAGCGGACCGACCAGCGAACGAGGCCGACGGGGACTTCCAGGAGGCCGGCATGACGTGCCACTACATACCGGTCACACCATGGAAGTCCTTCTCGGGTTGAACCAGGTACAGCTCCCGCTAGAACGTGTAGCACGTCCTCCTTCACAGTACTCGGTTGGACTCAACACCGTGGCCGAGCTCCTGCAACTGCTGGTCGGCCTGGGACTTCAGAAAGAATGCACCACAGTTCTTTCATGGAAAGTCAGGTGCAGCGGACCGACCAGCAAACGAGGCCGACGGGGACTTCCAGGAGGCCGGCATGACGTGCCACTACATACCGGTCACACCATGGAAGTCCTTCTCGGGTTGAACCAGGTATAGCTCCCGCTAGAACGTGCAGCACGTCCTCCTTCACAGTACTCGGTTGAACTCACCACCGTGGCCGAGCTCCTGCAACTGCTGGTCGGCCTGGGACTCCAGAAAGAATGTACCAAAGTTCTTTCGTGGAAGTTCAGGTGCAGCGGACCGACCAGGGAGCAAGGCCGATGGGGACTTCCAGGAGGCCGGCATGACGTGCCACTACATACCGGTCACTCCCTGGAAGTCCTTCTCGGCCACGAACGGTTAGGACTTCCCGCTAGGAAGAACCGTTAGGACTTGGAACGCGGAGCAGAAATGCCCTCTCACAGGATTTCAGGTGAAGGAGATATTCACACCCCTAAAAGTGTCACCACCTCAAATACACCGGGGTAAGGTGCCAAAGTACCCGGGCTCCTGGAACTGCTGCCCGGCTGAAGCCCAAAATAAAAACCTCATAGGGTTTTTCCTCCAAAACGTCAATGAAGACAGACCTGCGAGCGAGGCCGACGGGGACTTCCAGGAGGCCGGCATGACGTGCCACTACATACCGGTCACACCATGGAAGTCATTCTCGGGTTGAACCAGGTACAGCTCCCGCTAGAACGTGTAGCACGTCCTCCTTCACAGTACTCGGTTGGACTCACCACCGTGGCCGAGCTCCTGCAACTGCTGGTCGGCCTGGGACTTCAGAAAGAATGCACCACAGTTCTTTCATGGAAAGTCAGGTGCAGCGGACCGACCAGCGAACGAGGCCGACGGGGACTTCCAGGAGGCCGGCATGACGTGCCACTACATACCGGTGACACCATGGAAGTCCTTCTCGGTTTGAACCAGGTGCAGCTCCTGCTAGAACGTGCAGCACGTCCTCCTTCAAGGTGTTCGGTTGGAGCCGCCAAGGTGGCCGAGCTCCTGCAACTGCTGGTCGGCCTGGGACTCCAGAAAGAATGCATCAAAGTTATTTCGTGGAAGTTCAGGTGCAGCGGACCGACCAGCGAGCGAGGACGACGGGGACTTCCAGGAGGCCGGCATGACGTGCCACTACATACCGGTCACACCATGGAAGTCCTTCTCGGGTTGGACCAGGTGCAGCTCCCGCAAGAACGTGCAGCACGTCCTCCTTCACGGTACTCGGTTGGAGTCACAGAGCTGGCCGAGCTCCTGCAACTGCTGGTCGGCCTGGGACTCCAGAAAGAATGCACCAAACTTCTTTCATGGAAGTTAAGGTGCAGCGGACCGACCAGCGAACGAGGCCGACGGGGACTTCCAGGAGGCACCGTGAGAGGGCAGGCCGGTACCTATTGCTCAAACCCTGGAAGTCACTCTCGGCCAGGAACGGTTAGGACTTCCCGCTAGGAAGAACCGTTGGGACTTGGAACTCAAAACCTAGATGCCCTCTCACAGGATTTCAGGTGAAGGAGATATTCACACCCCTAAAAGTGTCACCACCTCAAATACACCGGGGTAAGGTGCCAAAGTACCCGGGCTCATGGAACTGCTGCCCGGCTGAGGCCCAAAATAAAAACCTCATAGGGTTTTTTCTCCAAAACGTCAATGAAGACAGACCTGCGAGCGAGGCCGACGGGGACTTCCAGGAGGACGGCAGGAGGTGCCACTACCTACCGGTCACACCATGGAAGTCCTTCTCGGCTTGGAACGGGAGCAGCTCCCGTTTGTACTTCCTCGTTCACGGCTTTCGGTAGGAGTTGCCGAGGTGGCCGAGCTCCTGCAACTGCAGGTCGGCTTGGGACTTCATAAAATACCATAAAAAAAAAAAGTGTTTTTTTATTATGAAGGTAAAACTCACAGCGGGACCGAGCCGTGAGCCAGGCCGACGGGGACTTCCAGGAGGACGGCAGGAGGTGCCACTACCTACCGGTCACACCATGGAAGTCCTTCTCGGCTTGGAACGGGAGCAGCTCCCGTTTGTACTTCCTCGTTCACGGCTTTCGGTAGGAGTTGCCGAGGTGGCCTTGCTCGTGCAACTGCAGGTGGGCTTGGGGCTTCAGGAAATAACATAAAAAAAAAAAATATTTTTTTATTAAGAAGGTAAAAAAACACCGGACCCGACCAGCGAGCGAGGCCGACGGGGACATCCAGGGCAGCGGCGTGAGAGGGCGGCTTGGTGCCGCTATCGCCGTGGAAGCAGCATTCGGCCTAAGCCGGGAACGCCTCCCGCCCTCCTCTCGTCCTGGAAGTGTTGGACTTGGGAGGCGGAGCAAGTTCTCCCTCTCACAGTATTTCAGGCGTAGGAGATGTTCACACCCCTAAAAGTGTCACCTCGCCAATTACACCGGTGGGAGGTGCCAAAATGCCCGGCCTCCTGGAACTGCTGCTTGGCTGAAGGCCAAAATAAAAACCTCATAGGGTTTTTCCTCCAAAACGTGAATGAAGACAGACACGCGAGCCAGGCCGAGGGGGAGTTCCAGGAGGTCGGCATGAGGTGGCCGCACCTACCGCTTGAGCCCTGGAAGTCCGTCGCGGACCGGAAGTGCATGTCGGGCGGGTGAACTACGGGACTCGCCGCGGGCGCTGTGGAGCTCCCACAAGGAAGCTGCCGGCATCCACAAGCTCCCACGGGGCCCCTCTATCCCCCCACGGGTGCAGAAGGCAGGCACACCGCCGCTAATAGGCGGAGCTGGCTCCCGGCCGCTGTCATGCATCACTCGCGGACCGGAAGTGCTTGGCAGCCGGGTGGACACGGCGGGACTCGCCGCGGGTGCTGTGGAGCTCGTACAGGGCTGCCCCCGGGCTGGCACAGCTTCCACAAGGCTCCTCTATCCCCCCACGGGTGCAATAGGCAGGCACACGCCGCACACGCCGCTCGTACACGGAGATGGCTCCCGGCCGCTTTCGGTAGGAGTCACCGAGGTGGCCTTGCTCGTGCAAATGCAGGGGGGCTTGGGGCTTCGGAAAATACCATAAAAAAAAAAAGTTTTTTTATTAAGAAGGTAAAAAAAAAAACAGCGGGACCGACCCGCGAGCTAGGCCGACGGGGACTTCCAGGAGGTCGGCATGAGGTGGAGGCTCCTACCGCTCTTGCCCTGGAAGTCCGCAGAGGACCGCGGGCGCTGTGGAGCTCCCACAAGGAAGCTGCTGGCATCCAGCAGCTCCCACGGGGCCCCTCTATCCCCCCACGGGTGCAGAAGGCAGGCACACCGCCGCTGATAGGCGGAGCTGGCTCCCGGCCGCTGTCATGCATCACTCGCGGACCGGAAGTGCTTTGCAGCCGGGTGGACACGACGGGACTCGCCGCGGGCGCTGTGGAGCTCCCACAAGGAAGCTGCCGGCATCCACAAGCTCCCACGGGGCCCCTCTATCCCCCCACGGGTGCAGAAGGCAGGCACACGCCGCTGATAGGCGGAGCTGGCTCCCGGCCGCTGTCATGCATCACTCGCGGACCGGAAGTGCTTGTCAGCCGGGTGGACACGGCGGGACTCGCCGCGGGTGCTGTGGAGCTCGTACAGGGCTGCCCCCGGGCTGGCACAGCTTCCACAAGGCTCCTCTATCCCCCCACGGGTGCAATAGGCAGGCACACGCCGCACACGCCGCTCGTACACGGAGATGACTCCCGGCCGCTTTCGGTAGGAGTCACCGAGGTGTCCTTGCTCGTGCAACTGCAGGTGGGCTTGAGGCTTCCGAAAGTACCATAAAAAAAAAAAGATTTTTTTATTAAGAAGGTAAAAAAAAAAACAGCGGGACCGACCCGCGAGCTAAGCCGACGGGGACTTCCAGGAGGTCGGCATGAGGTGGCCGCTCATACCGCTCTTGCCCTGGAAGTCCGCCGAGGACCGCGGGCGCTGTGGAGCTCCCACAAGGAAGCTGCCGGCATGCAGCAGCTCCCACGGGGCCCCTCTATCCCCCCACGGGTGCAGAAGGCAGGCACACCGCCGCTGATAGGCGGAGCTGGCTCCCGGCCGCTGTCATGCATCACTCGCGGACCGGAAGTGCTTGGCAGCCGGGTGGACACGGCGGGACTCGCCGCGGGTGCTGTGGAGCTCGTACAGGGCTGCCCCCGGGCTGGCACAGCTTCCCCATGGCTCCTCTATCCCCCCACGGGTGCAATAGGCAGGCACACGCCGCACACGCCGCTCGTACACGGAGATGACTCCCGGCCGCTTTCGGTAGGAGTCACCGAGGTGTCCTTGCTCGTGCAACTGCAGGTGGGCTTGAGGCTTCCGAAAGTACCATAAAAAAAAAAAGATTTTTTTATTAAGAAGGTAAAAAAAAAAACAGCGGGACCGACCCGCGAGCTAAGCCGACGGGGACTTCCAGGAGGTCGGCATGAGGTGGCCGCTCATACCGCTCTTGCCCTGGAAGTCCGCCGAGGACCGCGGGCGCTGTGGAGCTCCCACAAGGAAGCTGCCGGCATGCAGCAGCTCCCACGGGGCCCCTCTATCCCCCCACGGGTGCAGAAGGCAGGCACACCGCCGCTGATAGGCGGAGCTGGCTCCCGGCCGCTGTCATGCATCACTCGCGGACCGGAAGTGCTTGGCAGCCGGGTGGACACGGCGGGACTCGCCGCGGGCGCTGTGGAGCTCGTACAGGGCTGCCCCCGGGCTGGCACAGCTTCCACAAGGCTCCTCTATCCCCCCACGGGTGCAATAGGCAGGCACACGCCGCACACGCCGCTCGTACACGGAGATGGCTCCCGGCCGCTTTCGGTAGGAGTCACCGAGGTGGCCTTGCTCGTGCAAATGCAGGTGGGCTTGAGGCTTCAGAAAATACCATAAAAAAAAAAAGTTTTTTTATTAAGAAGGTAAAAAAACCAGCGGGACCGACCCGCGAGCGAGGCCGACGGGGACTTCCAGGAGGTCGGCATGACTTTGCCGCTCATACCGCTCTTGCCCTGGAAGTCCACAAGGGGCGCTGCGGAGCTCGTACACGGCTGCCCCCGGTCTTGCACAGCTTCCCCATGGCTCCTGTATCCCCCCCCCCCCCCCCCCCCCCCACGGGTGCAGGCACACACCGCTCATACACTCTGGAGCTGGCTGACAGCCCAGCTGACATGCCACCTCCTAACCGACCGGAAGTACATGTCAGGCGGCTTGGGACATAGTGGGACCCCCCCCCCCCCCCCCCGCTGGCGCTGAGGAGCTCATACACTGTTGCCCCCGGGCATGCACAGCTTGCACACGGCTCCTCTACCCTGGGCTGCAATGGGCAGCACACGCCGCTCATACACTCTGGAGCTGGCTGACAGCAACTGCTGCTGATAATGATGATGACGATAATGTGCAAAGGGTTATCTATCGGCGGACAGTGTCACACTCTGGCCCTGGAACTGTGCCCCGGCCTGCCTCTGCTGCTCATTACCGCCTCTGACATTTTTTGAACATACCCCACTTTCACTTGATTTTAAATGTGTCACTTTCAGTAGCAGAAATGTCATTCTTTGACATTTGGGCCTTTTTATTTTCACTGCTGTTGGGTCACCAAATGGATCTCCTTATCTCGAGGCCTAGTCCTCTCCCCACCGCCCTGGAACTCTGCCCCGGCCTACGCTGCGTGCCGTCACACTCTGGCCCTGGAACTGTGCCCCGGCCTATGCTGCCTGCCGTCACACTCTGGCCCTGGAACTCTGCCCCGGCCTGTGCTGCCGTCACACTCTGGCCCTGGAACTGTGCCCACGGCCTGCCTCTGCTGCTCATTACCGCCTCTGACATTTTTGAACGTACCCCACTTTAACTTGATTTTAAATGTTTCACTTTCAGTATCAAAAATGTCATTCTTTGAAATTTGGGCCTTTTTATTTCCACTGCTGCTTGGTCACCAAATGGATCACCTTATCTCGAGGCCTAGTCCTCTCCCCACCGCCCTGGAACTCTGCCCCGGCCTACGCTGCCTGCCGTCACACTCTGGCCCTGGAACTGTGCCCCGGCCTATGCTGCCTGCCGTCACACTCTGGCCCTGGAGCTCTGCCCCGGCCTGTGCTGCCGTCACACTCTGGCCCTGGAACTATGCCCCGGCCTGCCCCTGCTGTTCACCACCGCCTCTGACATTTTTGAACGTACTCCACTTTCACTTGATTTTAAATGGTTCACTTTCAGTATCAAAAATGTCATTCTTTGACATTTGGGCCTTTTTATTTTCACTGCTGTTTGGTCACCAAATGGATCTCCTTAGATCGAGGCCTAGTCCTCTCCCCACCGCCCTGGAACTCTGCCCCGGCCTACGCTGCCTGCCATCACACCCTGGCCCTGGAACTCTGCCCCGGCCTACGCTGCCTGCCGTCACACCCCTGGCCCTGGAGCTCTGCCCCGGCCTGTGCTGCCTGCCGTCACACTCTGGCCCTGGAACTCTGCCCCGGCCTGCCTCTGCTGCTCACCACCGCCTCTGACATTTTTTGAACAAACCCCACTGTAACTTGATTTTAAATGTTTCATTTTCAGTATTAAAAGTGTCATTCTTTGACATTTGGGCCTTTTTATTTTCACTGCTGCTTGGTCACCAAATGGATCTCCTTATTTTGAGGCCTAGTCCTCTCCCCACCGCCCTGGAACTCTGCCCCGGCCTACGCTGCCTGCCGTCACACCCCTGGCCCTGGAACTCTGCCCCGGCCTGCCTCTGCTGCTCACCACCGCCTCTGAATTAAGTGAACATACCCCACTTTAACTTGATTTTAAATGTTTCACTTTCAAATGTTTCACTTTCAGTAGCAGAAATGTCATTCTTTGACATTTGGGCCTTTTTATTTTCACTGCTGCTTGGTCACCAAATGGATCTCCTTGGATTGAGGCCTAGTCCTCTCCCCACCGCCCTGGAACTCTGCGCAGGCCTACGCTGCCTGCCGTGACACCCCTGGCCCTGGAACTCTGCCCCGGCCTACCTCTGCTGTTCACTACCGCCTCTGACATTTTTGAACATACCCCACTTTAACTTGATTTTAAATGTGTCACTTTCAAATGTTTCACTTTCAGTTGCAGAAATGGCATTCTTTGACATTTGGGCCTTTTCATTTTCACTGCTGCTTGGTCACCAAATGGATCCCCTTGGATTGAGGCCTAGTCCTCTCCCCACCGCCCTGGAACTCTTCCCCGGCCTACGCTGCCTGCCGTGACACCCCTGGCCCTGGAACTCTGCCCCGGCCTACCTCTGCTGTTCACTACCGCCTCTGACATTTTTGAACATACCCCACTTTAACTTGATTTTAAATGTGTCACTTTCAAATGTTTCACTTTCAGTTGCAGAAATGGCATTCTTTGACATTTGGGCCTTTTCATTTTCACTGCTGCTTGGTCACCAAATGGATCCCCTTGGATTGAGGCCTAGTCCTCTCCCCACCGCCCTGGAACTCTTCCCCGGCCTACGCTGCCTGCCGTGACACCCCTGGCCCTGGAACTCTGCCCCGGCCTACCTCTGCTGTTCACTACCGCCTCTGACATTTTTGAACATACCCCACTTTAACTTGATTTTAAATGTGTCACTTTCAAATGTTTCACTTTCAGTTGCAGAAATGGCATTCTTTGACATTTGGGCCTTTTCATTTTCACTGCTGCTTGGTCACCAAATGGATCCCCTTGGATTGAGGCCTAGTCCTCTCCCCACCGCCCTGGAACTCTTCCCCGGCCTACGCTGCCTGCCGTGACACCCCTGGCCCTGGAACTCTGCCCCGGCCTACCTCTGCTGTTCACTACCGCCTCTGACATTTTTGAACATACCCCACTTTAACTTGATTTTAAATGTGTCACTTTCAAATGTTTCACTTTCAGTAGCAGAAATGTCATTCTTTGACATTTGGGCCTTTTTATTTTCACTGCTGCTTGGTCACCAAATGGATCTCCTTGGATTGAGGCCTAGTCCTCTCCCCACCGCCCTGGAACTCTGCGCAGGCCTACGCTGCCTGCCGTGACACCCCTGGCCCTGGAACTCTGCCCCGGCCTACCTCTGCTGTTCACTACCGCCTCTGACATTTTTGAACATACCCCACTTTAACTTGATTTTAAATGTGTCACTTTCAAATGTTTCACTTTCAGTTGCAGAAATGGCATTCTTTGACATTTGGGCCTTTTCATTTTCACTGCTGCTTGGTCACCAAATGGATCCCCTTGGATTGAGGCCTAGTCCTCTCCCCACCGCCCTGGAACTCTTCCCCGGCCTACGCTGCCTGCCGTGACACCCCTGGCCCTGGAACTCTGCCCCGGCCTACCTCTGCTGTTCACTACCGCCTCTGACATTTTTGAACATACCCCACTTTAACTTGATTTTAAATGGTTCACTTTCAAATGTTTCACTTTCAGTATCAGAAATGTCATTCTTTGACATTTGGGCCTTTTTATTTTCACTGCTGTTTGGTCACCAAATGGATCTCCTTAGATTGAGGCCTAGTCCTCTCCCCACCGCCCTGGAACTCTGCCCCGGCCTACGCTGCCTGCCGTCACACTCCTAGCCCTGGAACTCTGCCCCGGCCTGCCTCTGCTGCTCACCACCGCCTCTGACATTTTTGAACATACCCCACTTTAACTTGATTTTAAATGGTTCACTTTCAAATGTTTCACTTTCAGTAGCAGAAATGTCATTCTTTGACATTTGGGCCTTTTTATTTTCCCACTGCTGCTTGGTCACCAAATGGATCTCCTTGGATTGAGGCCTAGTCCTCTCACCCACCGCCCTGGAACTCTGCCCCGGCCTACGCTGCCTGCCGTCACACCCTGGCCCTGGAACTCTGCCCCGGCCTGCCCTTGCTGTTCACCACCGCCTCTGACATTTTTGAACATACCCCACTTTAACTTGATTTTAAATGGTTCACTTTCAAATGTTTCACTTTCAGTATCAGAAATGTCATTCTTTGACATTTGGGCCTTTTCATTTTCACTGCTGCTTGGTCACCAAATGGATCTCCTTGGATTGAGGCCTAGTCCTCTCCCCACCGCCCTGGAACTCTGCCCCGGCCTACGCTGCCTGCCGTCACACCCCTGGCCCTGGAACTCTGCCCCGGCCTGCCCTTGCTGTTCACCACCGCCTCTGACATTTTTGAACATACCCCACTTTAACTTGATTTTAAATGGTTCACTTTCAAATGTTTCACTTTCAGTATCAGAAATGTCATTCTTTGACATTTGGGCCTTTTTATTTTCACTGCTGTTTGGTCACCAAATGGATCTCCTTAGATTGAGGCCTAGTCCTCTCCCCACCGCCCTGGAACTCTGCCCCGGCCTACGCTGCCTGCCGTCACACTCCTAGCCCTGGAACTCTGCCCCGGCCTGCCTCTGCTGCTCACCACCACCTCTGACATTTTTGAACATACCCCACTTTAACTTGATTTTAAATGGTTCACTTTCAAATGTTTCACTTTCAGTAGCAGAAATGTCATTCTTTGACATTTGGGCCTTTTTATTTTCCCACTGCTGCTTGGTCACCAAATGGATCTCCTTGGATTGAGGCCTAGTCCTCTCACCCACCGCCCTGGAACTCTGCCCCGGCCTACGCTGCCTGCCGTCACACCCTGGCCCTGGAACTCTGCCCCGGCCTGCCCCTGCTGTTCACCACCGCCTCTGACATTTGTGAACATACCCCACTTTAACTTGATTTTAAATGTTTCACTTTCAGTAGCAGAAATGTCATTCTTTGACATTTGGGCCTATTTATTTTCACTGCTGTTTGGTCACCAAATGGATCTCCTTATGTCGAGGCCTAGTCCTCTCCCCACCGCCCTGGAACTCTGCCCCGGCCTACGCTGCCTGCCGTCACACCCCTGGCCCTGGAACTCTGCCCCGGCCTGCCTCTGCTGCTCACCACCGCCTCTGACATTTTTGAACATACCCCACTTTAACTTGATTTTAAATGGTTCACTTTCAGTATCAGAAATGTCATTCTTTGACATTTGGGCCTTTTTATTTGCACTGCTGCTTGGTCAACAAATGGATCTCCTTAAATTGAGGCCTAGTCCTCTCCCCACCACCCTGGAACTCTGCCCCGGCCTACACTGCCTGCCGTCACACTCTGGCCCTGGAACTCTGTCCCGGCCTGCCCCTGCTGTTCACCACCGCCTCTGACATTTGTGAACATACCCCACTTTAACTTGATTTTAAATGGTTCACTTTCAGTATCAGAAATGTCATTCTTTGACATTCGGGCCTTTTTATTTGCACTGCTGCTTGGTCAACAAATGGATCTCCTTAAATTGAGGCCTAGTCCTCTCCCCACCGCCCTGGAACTCTGCCCCGGCCTACACTGCCTGCCGTCACACTCTGGCCCTGGAACTCTGTCCCGGCCTGCCCCTGCTGTTCACCACCGCCTCTGACATTTGTGAACATACCCCACTTTAACTTGATTTTAAATGGTTCACTTTCAGTATCAGAAATGTCATTCTTTGACATTCGGGCCTTTTTATTTGCACTGCTGCTTGGTCAACAAATGGATCTCCTTAAATTGAGGCCTAGTCCTCTCCCCACCGCCCTGGAACTCTGCCCCGGCCTACGCTGCCTGCCGTCACACACTCTGGCCCTGGAACTCTGCCCCGGCCTGTGCTGCCGTCACACTCTGGCCCTGGAACTCTGCCCCGGCCTGCCTTTGCTGTTCACCACCGACTCTGACATTTTTGAACATACCCCACTTTAACTAGATTTTAAATGGTTCACTTTCAAATGTTTCACTTTCAGTAGCAGAAATGTCATTCTTTGACATTTGGGCCTTTTTATTTTCACTTCTGCTTGGTCACCAAATGGATCTCCTTATTTTGAGGCCTAGTCCTCTCCCCAACGCCCTGGAACTCTGCCCCGGCCTACGCTGCCTGCCGTCACACACTCTGGCCCTGGAGCTCTGCCCCGGCCTGTGCTGCCGTCACACTCTGGCCCTGGAACTCTGCCCCGGCCTGCCTTTGCTGTTCACCACCGACTCTGACATTTTTGAACATACCCCACTTTAACTAGATTTTAAATGGTTCACTTTCAAATGTTTCACTTTCAGTAGCAGAAATGTCATTCTTTGACATTTGGGCCTTTTTATTTTCACTGCTGCTTGGTCACCAAATGGATCTCCTTGGATTGAGGCCTAGTCCTCTCCCCACCGCCCTGGAACTCTGCCCCGGCCTACGCTGCCTGCCGTCACACACTCTGGCCCTGGAACTCTGCCCCGGCCTGTGCTGCCTTCACACTCCAGGCACCTGGAACTCTGCCCCGGCCTGCATCTGCTGCTCATTACCGCCTCTGACATTCTTTGAACATACCCCAATTTAACTTGATTTTAAATGTTTCACTTTCAGTATCAGAAATGCCATTCTTTGACATTTGGGCCTTTTTATTTTCACTGCTGCTTGGTCACCAAATGGATCTCCATATCTCGAGGCCTAGTCCTCTCCCCACCGCCCTGGAACTCTGCCCCGGCCTACGCTGCCTGCCGTCACACCCCTGGCCCTGGAACTCTGCCCCGGCCTGTGCTGCCTTCACACTCCAGGCACCTGGAACTCTGCCCCGGCCTGCATCTGCTGCTCATTACCGCCTCTGACATTCTTTGAACATACCCCACTTTAACGTGATTTTAAATGTGTCACTTTCAGTATCAGAAATGTCATTCTTTGACATTTGGGCCTTTTTATTGTCACTGCTGTTTGGTCACCAAATGGATCTCCTTGGAATGAGGCCTAGTCCTCTCCCCACCGCCCTGGAACTCTGCCCCGGCCTACGCTGCCTGCCATCACACTCCTGGCCCTGGAACTCTGCCCCGGCCTGCCCCTGCTGTTCACCACCGCCTCTGACATTTGTGAACAAACCCCACTTTAACTTGATTTTAAATGTTTCACTTTCAAATGTTTCACTTTCAGTAGCAGAAATGTCATTCTTTGACATTTGGGCCTTTCTATTTTCACTGCTGCTTGGTCACCAAATGGATCTCCATATCTCGAGGCCTAGTCCTCTCCCCACCGCCCTGGAACTCTGCCCCGGCCTACGCTGCCTGCCGTCACACTCCTAGCCCTGGAACTCTGCCCCGGCCTGCCTCTGCTGCTCATCACCGCCTCTGACATTTGTGAACATACCCCACTTTCACTTGATTTTAAATGTTTCACTTTCAGTAGCACAAATGCCATTCTTTGACATTTGGGCCTTTGTATTTTCACTGCTGTTTGTTCACGAAAGGATCCCCTTATCTTGTGGCCTAGTCCTCTCCACGCCGCCTTGGAACTTTGCCCCGGCCTATGCTGCCTGCCGTCACACTCTGGCCCTGGAACTCTGGCCGGGCATGGGGATGCAAGTTGCTCCCGCTGCCCCCCCACCGGGACCTACCTGCAATCACCCTGGAACTCTGGCTGGGCATGGGGATGCAGTTTGCTCCCGCTGACCCCCTTTCCACCCCACCGGGACCTACCAGCAATCACCCTGGAACTCTGGCTGGGCATGGGGATGCAGTTTGCTCCCGCTGACCCCCTTCCACCCCACCGGGACCTACCTGCAATCACCCTGGAACTCTGGCTGGGCATGGGGATGCAAGTTTCTCCCGCTGCCCCCCCACCGGGACCTACCTGCAATCACTCTGGAACTCTGGCTGGGCATGGAGATGCAGGTTGCTCCCGCTGCCCCCC
>NW_027464546.1:107500-127170 GCF_050947455.1 Rhinoderma darwinii
CCGTAGGGACTTGGAACACGAAACCAAAATGCCCTCTCACAGGATTTCAGGTGAAGGAGATATTCGCACCCCTAAAAGTGTCACCACCTCAAATACACCGGGGTAAGGTGCCAAAGTGCCCGGGCTCCTGGAACTGCTGCCCGGCTGAAGCCCAAAATAAAAACCTCATAGGGTTTTTCCTCCAAAACGTCAATGAAGACCGATCTGCGAGCGAGGCCGACGGGGACTTCCAGGAGGCCGGCATGACGTGCCACTACATACCGGTCACACCATGGAAGTCCTTCTCGGGTTGGAACAGGTGCAGCTCCCGCTAGAACGTGCAGCACGTCCTCCTTCAAGGTACTCGGGTTGGAGTCGCCAAGCTGGCCGAGCTCCTGCAACTGCTGGTCGGCCTGGGACTTCAGAAAGAATGCACCACAGTTCTTTCATGGAAAGTCAGGTGCAGCGGACCGACCAGCGAACGAGGCCGACGGGGACTTCCAGGAGGCCGGCATGACGTGCCACTACATACCGGTCACACCATGGAAGCCCTTCTCGGGTTGAACCAGGTATAGCTCCCGCTAGAACGTGCAGCACATCCTCCTTCACAGTACTCGGTTGAACTCACCACCGTGGCCGAGCTCCTGCAACTGCTGGTCGGCCTGGGACTCCAGAAAGAATGTACCAAAGTTCTTTCGTGAAAGTTCAGGTGCAGCGGACCGACCAACGAGCAAGGCCGATGGGGACTTCCAGGAGGCCGGCATGACGTGCCACTACATACCGGTCACTCCCTGGAAGTCCTTCTCGGCCACAAACGGTTAGGACTTCCCGTTAGGAAGAACCGTAGGGACTTGGAACACGAAACCAAAATGCCCTCTCACAGGATTTCAGGTGAAGGAGATATTCGCACCCCTAAAAGTGTCACCACCTCAAATACACCGGGGTAAGGTGCCAAAGTGCCCGGGCTCCTGGAACTGCTGCCCGGCTGAAGCCCAAAATAAAAACCTCATAGGGTTTTTCCTCCAAAACGTCAATGAAGACCGATCTGCGAGCGAGGCCGACGGGGACTTCCAGGAGGCCGGCATGACGTGCCACTACATACCGGTCACACCATGGAAGTCCTTCTCGGGTTGGAACAGGTGCAGCTCCCGCTAGAACGTGCAGCACGTCCTCCTTCAAGGTACTCGGGTTGGAGTCGCCAAGCTGGCCGAGCTCCTGCAACTGCTGGTCGGCCTGGGACTTCAGAAAGAATGCACCACAGTTCTTTCATGGAAAGTCAGGTGCAGCGGACCGACCAGCGAACGAGGCCGACGGGGACTTCCAGGAGGCCGGCATGACGTGCCACTACATACCGGTCACACCATGGAAGCCCTTCTCGGGTTGAACCAGGTATAGCTCCCGCTAGAACGTGCAGCACATCCTCCTTCACAGTACTCGGTTGAACTCACCACCGTGGCCGAGCTCCTGCAACTGCTGGTCGGCCTGGGACTCCAGAAAGAATGTACCAAAGTTCTTTCGTGAAAGTTCAGGTGCAGCGGACCGACCAACGAGCAAGGCCGATGGGGACTTCCAGGAGGCCGGCATGACGTGCCACTACATACCGGTCACTCCCTGGAAGTCCTTCTCGGCCACAAACGGTTAGGACTTCCCGCTAGGAAGAACCGTTAGGACTTGGAACGCGGAGCAGAAATGCCCTCTCACAGGATTTCAGGTGAAGGAGATATTCACACCCCTAAAAGTGTCACCACCTCAAATACACCGGGGTAAGGTGCCAAAGTACCCGGGCTCCTGGAACTGCTGCCCGGCTGAAGCCCAAAATAAAAACCTCATAGGGTTTTTCCTCCAAAACGTCAATGAAGACAGACCTGCGAGCGAAGCCGACGGGGACTTCCAGGAGGCCGGCATGACGTGCCACTACATACCGGTCACACCATGGAAGTCCTTCTCGGGTTGGAACAGGTGCAGCTCCCGCTAGAACGTGCAGCACGTCCTCCTTCAAGGTACTCGGGTTGGAGTCGCCAAGCTGGCCGAGCTCCTGCAACTGCTGGTCGGCCTGGGACTTCAGAAAGAATGCACCAAAGTTCTTTCATGGAAAGTCAGGTGCAGCGGACCGACCAGCGAACGAGGCCGACGGGGACTTCCAGGAGGCCGGCATGACGTGCCACTACATACCGGTCACACCATGGAAGTCCTTCTCGGGTTGAACCAGGTACAGCTCCCGCTAGAACGTGTAGCACGTCCTCCTTCACAGTACTCGGTTGGACTCAACACCGTGGCCGAGCTCCTGCAACTGCTGGTCGGCCTGGGACTTCAGAAAGAATGCACCACAGTTCTTTCATGGAAAGTCAGGTGCAGCGGACCGACCAGCGAACGAGGCCGACGGGGACTTCCAGGAGGCCGGCATGACGTGCCACTACATACCGGTCACACCATGGAAGTCCTTCTCGGGTTGAACCAGGTATAGCTCCCGCTAGAACGTGCAGCACGTCCTCCTTCACAGTACTCGGTTGAACTCACCACCGTGGCCGAGCTCCTGCAACTGCTGGTCGGCCTGGGACTCCAGAAAGAATGTACCAAAGTTCTTTCGTGGAAGTTCAGGTGCAGCGGACCGACCAGGGAGCAAGGCCGATGGGGACTTCCAGGAGGCCGGCATGACGTGCCACTACATACCGGTCACTCCCTGGAAGTCCTTCTCGGCCACGAACGGTTAGGACTTCCCGCTAGGAAGAACCGTTAGGACTTGGAACGCGGAGCAGAAATGCCCTCTCACAGGATTTCAGGTGAAGGAGATATTCACACCCCTAAAAGTGTCACCACCTCAAATACACCGGGGTAAGGTGCCAAAGTACCCGGGCTCCTGGAACTGCTGCCCGGCTGAAGCCCAAAATAAAAACCTCATAGGGTTTTTCCTCCAAAACGTCAATGAAGACAGACCTGCGAGCGAGGCCGACGGGGACTTCCAGGAGGCCGGCATGACGTGCCACTACATACCGGTCACACCATGGAAGTCCTTCTCGGGTTGAACCAGGTACAGCTCCCGCTAGAACGTGTAGCACGTCCTCCTTCACAGTACTCGGTTGGACTCAACACCGTGGCCGAGCTCCTGCAACTGCTGGTCGGCCTGGGACTTCAGAAAGAATGCACCACAGTTCTTTCATGGAAAGTCAGGTGCAGCGGACCGACCAGCGAACGAGGCCGACGGGGACTTCCAGGAGGCCGGCATGACGTGCCACTACATACCGGTCACACCATGGAAGTCCTTCTCGGGTTGAACCAGGTACAGCTCCCGCTAGAACGTGTAGCACGTCCTCCTTCACAGTACTCGGTTGGACTCAACACCGTGGCCGAGCTCCTGCAACTGCTGGTCGGCCTGGGACTTCAGAAAGAATGCACCACAGTTCTTTCATGGAAAGTCAGGTGCAGCGGACCGACCAGCGAACGAGGCCGACGGGGACTTCCAGGAGGCCGGCATGACGTGCCACTACATACCGGTCACACCATGGAAGCCCTTCTCGGGTTGAACCAGGTATAGCTCCCGCTAGAACGTGCAGCACATCCTCCTTCACAGTACTCGGTTGAACTCACCACCGTGGCCGAGCTCCTGCAACTGCTGGTCGGCCTGGGACTCCAGAAAGAATGTACCAAAGTTCTTTCGTGAAAGTTCAGGTGCAGCGGACCGACCAACGAGCAAGGCCGATGGGGACTTCCAGGAGGCCGGCATGACGTGCCACTACATACCGGTCACTCCCTGGAAGTCCTTCTCGGCCACAAACGGTTAGGACTTCCCGCTAGGAAGAACCGTTAGGACTTGGAACGCGGAGCAGAAATGCCCTCTCACAGGATTTCAGGTGAAGGAGATATTCACACCCCTAAAAGTGTCACCACCTCAAATACACCGGGGTAAGGTGCCAAAGTACCCGGGCTCCTGGAACTGCTGCCCGGCTGAAGCCCAAAATAAAAACCTCATAGGGTTTTTCCTCCAAAACGTCAATGAAGACAGACCTGCGAGCGAAGCCGACGGGGACTTCCAGGAGGCCGGCATGACGTGCCACTACATACCGGTCACACCATGGAAGTCCTTCTCGGGTTGGAACAGGTGCAGCTCCCGCTAGAACGTGCAGCACGTCCTCCTTCAAGGTACTCGGGTTGGAGTCGCCAAGCTGGCCGAGCTCCTGCAACTGCTGGTCGGCCTGGGACTTCAGAAAGAATGCACCAAAGTTCTTTCATGGAAAGTCAGGTGCAGCGGACCGACCAGCGAACGAGGCCGACGGGGACTTCCAGGAGGCCGGCATGACGTGCCACTACATACCGGTCACACCATGGAAGTCCTTCTCGGGTTGAACCAGGTACAGCTCCCGCTAGAACGTGTAGCACGTCCTCCTTCACAGTACTCGGTTGGACTCAACACCGTGGCCGAGCTCCTGCAACTGCTGGTCGGCCTGGGACTTCAGAAAGAATGCACCACAGTTCTTTCATGGAAAGTCAGGTGCAGCGGACCGACCAGCGAACGAGGCCGACGGGGACTTCCAGGAGGCCGGCATGACGTGCCACTACATACCGGTCACACCATGGAAGTCCTTCTCGGGTTGAACCAGGTATAGCTCCCGCTAGAACGTGCAGCACGTCCTCCTTCACAGTACTCGGTTGAACTCACCACCGTGGCCGAGCTCCTGCAACTGCTGGTCGGCCTGGGACTCCAGAAAGAATGTACCAAAGTTCTTTCGTGAAAGTTCAGGTGCAGCGGACCGACCAACGAGCAAGGCCGATGGGGACTTCCAGGAGGCCGGCATGACGTGCCACTACATACCGGTCACTCCCTGGAAGTCCTTCTCGGCCACAAACGGTTAGGACTTCCCGCTAGGAAGAACCGTTAGGACTTGGAACGCGGAGCAGAAATGCCCTCTCACAGGATTTCAGGTGAAGGAGATATTCACACCCCTAAAAGTGTCACCACCTCAAATACACCGGGGTAAGGTGCCAAAGTACCCGGGCTCCTGGAACTGCTGCCCGGCTGAAGCCCAAAATAAAAACCTCATAGGGTTTTTCCTCCAAAACGTCAATGAAGACAGACCTGCGAGCGAAGCCGACGGGGACTTCCAGGAGGCCGGCATGACGTGCCACTACATACCGGTCACACCATGGAAGTCCTTCTCGGGTTGGAACAGGTGCAGCTCCCGCTAGAACGTGCAGCACGTCCTCCTTCAAGGTACTCGGGTTGGAGTCGCCAAGCTGGCCGAGCTCCTGCAACTGCTGGTCGGCCTGGGACTTCAGAAAGAATGCACCAAAGTTCTTTCATGGAAAGTCAGGTGCAGCGGACCGACCAGCGAACGAGGCCGACGGGGACTTCCAGGAGGCCGGCATGACGTGCCACTACATACCGGTCACACCATGGAAGTCCTTCTCGGGTTGAACCAGGTACAGCTCCCGCTAGAACGTGTAGCACGTCCTCCTTCACAGTACTCGGTTGGACTCAACACCGTGGCCGAGCTCCTGCAACTGCTGGTCGGCCTGGGACTTCAGAAAGAATGCACCACAGTTCTTTCATGGAAAGTCAGGTGCAGCGGACCGACCAGCGAACGAGGCCGACGGGGACTTCCAGGAGGCCGGCATGACGTGCCACTACATACCGGTCACACCATGGAAGTCCTTCTCGGGTTGAACCAGGTATAGCTCCCGCTAGAACGTGCAGCACGTCCTCCTTCACAGTACTCGGTTGAACTCACCACCGTGGCCGAGCTCCTGCAACTGCTGGTCGGCCTGGGACTCCAGAAAGAATGTACCAAAGTTCTTTCGTGGAAGTTCAGGTGCAGCGGACCGACCAGGGAGCAAGGCCGATGGGGACTTCCAGGAGGCCGGCATGACGTGCCACTACATACCGGTCACTCCCTGGAAGTCCTTCTCGGCCACGAACGGTTAGGACTTCCCGCTAGGAAGAACCGTTAGGACTTGGAACGCGGAGCAGAAATGCCCTCTCACAGGATTTCAGGTGAAGGAGATATTCACACCCCTAAAAGTGTCACCACCTCAAATACACCGGGGTAAGGTGCCAAAGTACCCGGGCTCCTGGAACTGCTGCCCGGCTGAAGCCCAAAATAAAAACCTCATAGGGTTTTTCCTCCAAAACGTCAATGAAGACAGACCTGCGAGCGAGGCCGACGGGGACTTCCAGGAGGCCGGCATGACGTGCCACTACATACCGGTCACACCATGGAAGTCCTTCTCGGGTTGAACCAGGTACAGCTCCCGCTAGAACGTGTAGCACGTCCTCCTTCACAGTACTCGGTTGGACTCAACACCGTGGCCGAGCTCCTGCAACTGCTGGTCGGCCTGGGACTTCAGAAAGAATGCACCACAGTTCTTTCATGGAAAGTCAGGTGCAGCGGACCGACCAGCGAACGAGGCCGACGGGGACTTCCAGGAGGCCGGCATGACGTGCCACTACATACCGGTCACACCATGGAAGTCCTTCTCGGGTTGAACCAGGTACAGCTCCCGCTAGAACGTGTAGCACGTCCTCCTTCACAGTACTCGGTTGGACTCAACACCGTGGCCGAGCTCCTGCAACTGCTGGTCGGCCTGGGACTTCAGAAAGAATGCACCACAGTTCTTTCATGGAAAGTCAGGTGCAGCGGACCGACCAGCGAACGAGGCCGACGGGGACTTCCAGGAGGCCGGCATGACGTGCCACTACATACCGGTCACACCATGGAAGTCCTTCTCGGGTTGAACCAGGTATAGCTCCCGCTAGAACGTGCAGCACGTCCTCCTTCACAGTACTCGGTTGAACTCACCACCGTGGCCGAGCTCCTGCAACTGCTGGTCGGCCTGGGACTCCAGAAAGAATGTACCAAAGTTCTTTCGTGGAAGTTCAGGTGCAGCGGACCGACCAGGGAGCAAGGCCGATGGGGACTTCCAGGAGGCCGGCATGACGTGCCACTACATACCGGTCACTCCCTGGAAGTCCTTCTCGGCCACGAACGGTTAGGACTTCCCGCTAGGAAGAACCGTTAGGACTTGGAACGCGGAGCAGAAATGCCCTCTCACAGGATTTCAGGTGAAGGAGATATTCACACCCCTAAAAGTGTCACCACCTCAAATACACCGGGGTAAGGTGCCAAAGTACCCGGGCTCCTGGAACTGCTGCCCGGCTGAAGCCCAAAATAAAAACCTCATAGGGTTTTTCCTCCAAAACGTCAATGAAGACAGACCTGCGAGCGAGGCCGACGGGGACTTCCAGGAGGCCGGCATGACGTGCCACTACATACCGGTCACACCATGGAAGTCATTCTCGGGTTGAACCAGGTACAGCTCCCGCTAGAACGTGTAGCACGTCCTCCTTCACAGTACTCGGTTGGACTCACCACCGTGGCCGAGCTCCTGCAACTGCTGGTCGGCCTGGGACTTCAGAAAGAATGCACCACAGTTCTTTCATGGAAAGTCAGGTGCAGCGGACCGACCAGCGAACGAGGCCGACGGGGACTTCCAGGAGGCCGGCATGACGTGCCACTACATACCGGTGACACCATGGAAGTCCTTCTCGGTTTGAACCAGGTGCAGCTCCTGCTAGAACGTGCAGCACGTCCTCCTTCAAGGTGTTCGGTTGGAGCCGCCAAGGTGGCCGAGCTCCTGCAACTGCTGGTCGGCCTGGGACTCCAGAAAGAATGCATCAAAGTTATTTCGTGGAAGTTCAGGTGCAGCGGACCGACCAGCGAGCGAGGACGACGGGGACTTCCAGGAGGCCGGCATGACGTGCCACTACATACCGGTCACACCATGGAAGTCCTTCTCGGGTTGGACCAGGTGCAGCTCCCGCAAGAACGTGCAGCACGTCCTCCTTCACGGTACTCGGTTGGAGTCACAGAGCTGGCCGAGCTCCTGCAACTGCTGGTCGGCCTGGGACTCCAGAAAGAATGCACCAAACTTCTTTCATGGAAGTTAAGGTGCAGCGGACCGACCAGCGAACGAGGCCGACGGGGACTTCCAGGAGGCACCGTGAGAGGGCAGGCCGGTACCTATTGCTCAAACCCTGGAAGTCACTCTCGGCCAGGAACGGTTAGGACTTCCCGCTAGGAAGAACCGTTGGGACTTGGAACTCAAAACCTAGATGCCCTCTCACAGGATTTCAGGTGAAGGAGATATTCACACCCCTAAAAGTGTCACCACCTCAAATACACCGGGGTAAGGTGCCAAAGTACCCGGGCTCATGGAACTGCTGCCCGGCTGAGGCCCAAAATAAAAACCTCATAGGGTTTTTTCTCCAAAACGTCAATGAAGACAGACCTGCGAGCGAGGCCGACGGGGACTTCCAGGAGGACGGCAGGAGGTGCCACTACCTACCGGTCACACCATGGAAGTCCTTCTCGGCTTGGAACGGGAGCAGCTCCCGTTTGTACTTCCTCGTTCACGGCTTTCGGTAGGAGTTGCCGAGGTGGCCGAGCTCCTGCAACTGCAGGTCGGCTTGGGACTTCATAAAATACCATAAAAAAAAAAAGTGTTTTTTTATTATGAAGGTAAAACTCACAGCGGGACCGAGCCGTGAGCCAGGCCGACGGGGACTTCCAGGAGGACGGCAGGAGGTGCCACTACCTACCGGTCACACCATGGAAGTCCTTCTCGGCTTGGAACGGGAGCAGCTCCCGTTTGTACTTCCTCGTTCACGGCTTTCGGTAGGAGTTGCCGAGGTGGCCTTGCTCGTGCAACTGCAGGTGGGCTTGGGGCTTCAGGAAATAACATAAAAAAAAAAAATATTTTTTTATTAAGAAGGTAAAAAAACACCGGACCCGACCAGCGAGCGAGGCCGACGGGGACATCCAGGGCAGCGGCGTGAGAGGGCGGCTTGGTGCCGCTATCGCCGTGGAAGCAGCATTCGGCCTAAGCCGGGAACGCCTCCCGCCCTCCTCTCGTCCTGGAAGTGTTGGACTTGGGAGGCGGAGCAAGTTCTCCCTCTCACAGTATTTCAGGCGTAGGAGATGTTCACACCCCTAAAAGTGTCACCTCGCCAATTACACCGGTGGGAGGTGCCAAAATGCCCGGCCTCCTGGAACTGCTGCTTGGCTGAAGGCCAAAATAAAAACCTCATAGGGTTTTTCCTCCAAAACGTGAATGAAGACAGACACGCGAGCCAGGCCGAGGGGGAGTTCCAGGAGGTCGGCATGAGGTGGCCGCACCTACCGCTTGAGCCCTGGAAGTCCGTCGCGGACCGGAAGTGCATGTCGGGCGGGTGAACTACGGGACTCGCCGCGGGCGCTGTGGAGCTCCCACAAGGAAGCTGCCGGCATCCACAAGCTCCCACGGGGCCCCTCTATCCCCCCACGGGTGCAGAAGGCAGGCACACCGCCGCTAATAGGCGGAGCTGGCTCCCGGCCGCTGTCATGCATCACTCGCGGACCGGAAGTGCTTGGCAGCCGGGTGGACACGGCGGGACTCGCCGCGGGTGCTGTGGAGCTCGTACAGGGCTGCCCCCGGGCTGGCACAGCTTCCACAAGGCTCCTCTATCCCCCCACGGGTGCAATAGGCAGGCACACGCCGCACACGCCGCTCGTACACGGAGATGGCTCCCGGCCGCTTTCGGTAGGAGTCACCGAGGTGGCCTTGCTCGTGCAAATGCAGGGGGGCTTGGGGCTTCGGAAAATACCATAAAAAAAAAAAGTTTTTTTATTAAGAAGGTAAAAAAAAAAACAGCGGGACCGACCCGCGAGCTAGGCCGACGGGGACTTCCAGGAGGTCGGCATGAGGTGGAGGCTCCTACCGCTCTTGCCCTGGAAGTCCGCAGAGGACCGCGGGCGCTGTGGAGCTCCCACAAGGAAGCTGCTGGCATCCAGCAGCTCCCACGGGGCCCCTCTATCCCCCCACGGGTGCAGAAGGCAGGCACACCGCCGCTGATAGGCGGAGCTGGCTCCCGGCCGCTGTCATGCATCACTCGCGGACCGGAAGTGCTTTGCAGCCGGGTGGACACGACGGGACTCGCCGCGGGCGCTGTGGAGCTCCCACAAGGAAGCTGCCGGCATCCACAAGCTCCCACGGGGCCCCTCTATCCCCCCACGGGTGCAGAAGGCAGGCACACGCCGCTGATAGGCGGAGCTGGCTCCCGGCCGCTGTCATGCATCACTCGCGGACCGGAAGTGCTTGTCAGCCGGGTGGACACGGCGGGACTCGCCGCGGGTGCTGTGGAGCTCGTACAGGGCTGCCCCCGGGCTGGCACAGCTTCCACAAGGCTCCTCTATCCCCCCACGGGTGCAATAGGCAGGCACACGCCGCACACGCCGCTCGTACACGGAGATGACTCCCGGCCGCTTTCGGTAGGAGTCACCGAGGTGTCCTTGCTCGTGCAACTGCAGGTGGGCTTGAGGCTTCCGAAAGTACCATAAAAAAAAAAAGATTTTTTTATTAAGAAGGTAAAAAAAAAAACAGCGGGACCGACCCGCGAGCTAAGCCGACGGGGACTTCCAGGAGGTCGGCATGAGGTGGCCGCTCATACCGCTCTTGCCCTGGAAGTCCGCCGAGGACCGCGGGCGCTGTGGAGCTCCCACAAGGAAGCTGCCGGCATGCAGCAGCTCCCACGGGGCCCCTCTATCCCCCCACGGGTGCAGAAGGCAGGCACACCGCCGCTGATAGGCGGAGCTGGCTCCCGGCCGCTGTCATGCATCACTCGCGGACCGGAAGTGCTTGGCAGCCGGGTGGACACGGCGGGACTCGCCGCGGGTGCTGTGGAGCTCGTACAGGGCTGCCCCCGGGCTGGCACAGCTTCCCCATGGCTCCTCTATCCCCCCACGGGTGCAATAGGCAGGCACACGCCGCACACGCCGCTCGTACACGGAGATGACTCCCGGCCGCTTTCGGTAGGAGTCACCGAGGTGTCCTTGCTCGTGCAACTGCAGGTGGGCTTGAGGCTTCCGAAAGTACCATAAAAAAAAAAAGATTTTTTTATTAAGAAGGTAAAAAAAAAAACAGCGGGACCGACCCGCGAGCTAAGCCGACGGGGACTTCCAGGAGGTCGGCATGAGGTGGCCGCTCATACCGCTCTTGCCCTGGAAGTCCGCCGAGGACCGCGGGCGCTGTGGAGCTCCCACAAGGAAGCTGCCGGCATGCAGCAGCTCCCACGGGGCCCCTCTATCCCCCCACGGGTGCAGAAGGCAGGCACACCGCCGCTGATAGGCGGAGCTGGCTCCCGGCCGCTGTCATGCATCACTCGCGGACCGGAAGTGCTTGGCAGCCGGGTGGACACGGCGGGACTCGCCGCGGGCGCTGTGGAGCTCGTACAGGGCTGCCCCCGGGCTGGCACAGCTTCCACAAGGCTCCTCTATCCCCCCACGGGTGCAATAGGCAGGCACACGCCGCACACGCCGCTCGTACACGGAGATGGCTCCCGGCCGCTTTCGGTAGGAGTCACCGAGGTGGCCTTGCTCGTGCAAATGCAGGTGGGCTTGAGGCTTCAGAAAATACCATAAAAAAAAAAAGTTTTTTTATTAAGAAGGTAAAAAAACCAGCGGGACCGACCCGCGAGCGAGGCCGACGGGGACTTCCAGGAGGTCGGCATGACTTTGCCGCTCATACCGCTCTTGCCCTGGAAGTCCACAAGGGGCGCTGCGGAGCTCGTACACGGCTGCCCCCGGTCTTGCACAGCTTCCCCATGGCTCCTGTATCCCCCCCCCCCCCCCCCCCCCCCACGGGTGCAGGCACACACCGCTCATACACTCTGGAGCTGGCTGACAGCCCAGCTGACATGCCACCTCCTAACCGACCGGAAGTACATGTCAGGCGGCTTGGGACATAGTGGGACCCCCCCCCCCCCCCCCCGCTGGCGCTGAGGAGCTCATACACTGTTGCCCCCGGGCATGCACAGCTTGCACACGGCTCCTCTACCCTGGGCTGCAATGGGCAGCACACGCCGCTCATACACTCTGGAGCTGGCTGACAGCAACTGCTGCTGATAATGATGATGACGATAATGTGCAAAGGGTTATCTATCGGCGGACAGTGTCACACTCTGGCCCTGGAACTGTGCCCCGGCCTGCCTCTGCTGCTCATTACCGCCTCTGACATTTTTTGAACATACCCCACTTTCACTTGATTTTAAATGTGTCACTTTCAGTAGCAGAAATGTCATTCTTTGACATTTGGGCCTTTTTATTTTCACTGCTGTTGGGTCACCAAATGGATCTCCTTATCTCGAGGCCTAGTCCTCTCCCCACCGCCCTGGAACTCTGCCCCGGCCTACGCTGCGTGCCGTCACACTCTGGCCCTGGAACTGTGCCCCGGCCTATGCTGCCTGCCGTCACACTCTGGCCCTGGAACTCTGCCCCGGCCTGTGCTGCCGTCACACTCTGGCCCTGGAACTGTGCCCACGGCCTGCCTCTGCTGCTCATTACCGCCTCTGACATTTTTGAACGTACCCCACTTTAACTTGATTTTAAATGTTTCACTTTCAGTATCAAAAATGTCATTCTTTGAAATTTGGGCCTTTTTATTTCCACTGCTGCTTGGTCACCAAATGGATCACCTTATCTCGAGGCCTAGTCCTCTCCCCACCGCCCTGGAACTCTGCCCCGGCCTACGCTGCCTGCCGTCACACTCTGGCCCTGGAACTGTGCCCCGGCCTATGCTGCCTGCCGTCACACTCTGGCCCTGGAGCTCTGCCCCGGCCTGTGCTGCCGTCACACTCTGGCCCTGGAACTATGCCCCGGCCTGCCCCTGCTGTTCACCACCGCCTCTGACATTTTTGAACGTACTCCACTTTCACTTGATTTTAAATGGTTCACTTTCAGTATCAAAAATGTCATTCTTTGACATTTGGGCCTTTTTATTTTCACTGCTGTTTGGTCACCAAATGGATCTCCTTAGATCGAGGCCTAGTCCTCTCCCCACCGCCCTGGAACTCTGCCCCGGCCTACGCTGCCTGCCATCACACCCTGGCCCTGGAACTCTGCCCCGGCCTACGCTGCCTGCCGTCACACCCCTGGCCCTGGAGCTCTGCCCCGGCCTGTGCTGCCTGCCGTCACACTCTGGCCCTGGAACTCTGCCCCGGCCTGCCTCTGCTGCTCACCACCGCCTCTGACATTTTTTGAACAAACCCCACTGTAACTTGATTTTAAATGTTTCATTTTCAGTATTAAAAGTGTCATTCTTTGACATTTGGGCCTTTTTATTTTCACTGCTGCTTGGTCACCAAATGGATCTCCTTATTTTGAGGCCTAGTCCTCTCCCCACCGCCCTGGAACTCTGCCCCGGCCTACGCTGCCTGCCGTCACACCCCTGGCCCTGGAACTCTGCCCCGGCCTGCCTCTGCTGCTCACCACCGCCTCTGAATTAAGTGAACATACCCCACTTTAACTTGATTTTAAATGTTTCACTTTCAAATGTTTCACTTTCAGTAGCAGAAATGTCATTCTTTGACATTTGGGCCTTTTTATTTTCACTGCTGCTTGGTCACCAAATGGATCTCCTTGGATTGAGGCCTAGTCCTCTCCCCACCGCCCTGGAACTCTGCGCAGGCCTACGCTGCCTGCCGTGACACCCCTGGCCCTGGAACTCTGCCCCGGCCTACCTCTGCTGTTCACTACCGCCTCTGACATTTTTGAACATACCCCACTTTAACTTGATTTTAAATGTGTCACTTTCAAATGTTTCACTTTCAGTTGCAGAAATGGCATTCTTTGACATTTGGGCCTTTTCATTTTCACTGCTGCTTGGTCACCAAATGGATCCCCTTGGATTGAGGCCTAGTCCTCTCCCCACCGCCCTGGAACTCTTCCCCGGCCTACGCTGCCTGCCGTGACACCCCTGGCCCTGGAACTCTGCCCCGGCCTACCTCTGCTGTTCACTACCGCCTCTGACATTTTTGAACATACCCCACTTTAACTTGATTTTAAATGTGTCACTTTCAAATGTTTCACTTTCAGTTGCAGAAATGGCATTCTTTGACATTTGGGCCTTTTCATTTTCACTGCTGCTTGGTCACCAAATGGATCCCCTTGGATTGAGGCCTAGTCCTCTCCCCACCGCCCTGGAACTCTTCCCCGGCCTACGCTGCCTGCCGTGACACCCCTGGCCCTGGAACTCTGCCCCGGCCTACCTCTGCTGTTCACTACCGCCTCTGACATTTTTGAACATACCCCACTTTAACTTGATTTTAAATGTGTCACTTTCAAATGTTTCACTTTCAGTTGCAGAAATGGCATTCTTTGACATTTGGGCCTTTTCATTTTCACTGCTGCTTGGTCACCAAATGGATCCCCTTGGATTGAGGCCTAGTCCTCTCCCCACCGCCCTGGAACTCTTCCCCGGCCTACGCTGCCTGCCGTGACACCCCTGGCCCTGGAACTCTGCCCCGGCCTACCTCTGCTGTTCACTACCGCCTCTGACATTTTTGAACATACCCCACTTTAACTTGATTTTAAATGTGTCACTTTCAAATGTTTCACTTTCAGTAGCAGAAATGTCATTCTTTGACATTTGGGCCTTTTTATTTTCACTGCTGCTTGGTCACCAAATGGATCTCCTTGGATTGAGGCCTAGTCCTCTCCCCACCGCCCTGGAACTCTGCGCAGGCCTACGCTGCCTGCCGTGACACCCCTGGCCCTGGAACTCTGCCCCGGCCTACCTCTGCTGTTCACTACCGCCTCTGACATTTTTGAACATACCCCACTTTAACTTGATTTTAAATGTGTCACTTTCAAATGTTTCACTTTCAGTTGCAGAAATGGCATTCTTTGACATTTGGGCCTTTTCATTTTCACTGCTGCTTGGTCACCAAATGGATCCCCTTGGATTGAGGCCTAGTCCTCTCCCCACCGCCCTGGAACTCTTCCCCGGCCTACGCTGCCTGCCGTGACACCCCTGGCCCTGGAACTCTGCCCCGGCCTACCTCTGCTGTTCACTACCGCCTCTGACATTTTTGAACATACCCCACTTTAACTTGATTTTAAATGGTTCACTTTCAAATGTTTCACTTTCAGTATCAGAAATGTCATTCTTTGACATTTGGGCCTTTTTATTTTCACTGCTGTTTGGTCACCAAATGGATCTCCTTAGATTGAGGCCTAGTCCTCTCCCCACCGCCCTGGAACTCTGCCCCGGCCTACGCTGCCTGCCGTCACACTCCTAGCCCTGGAACTCTGCCCCGGCCTGCCTCTGCTGCTCACCACCGCCTCTGACATTTTTGAACATACCCCACTTTAACTTGATTTTAAATGGTTCACTTTCAAATGTTTCACTTTCAGTAGCAGAAATGTCATTCTTTGACATTTGGGCCTTTTTATTTTCCCACTGCTGCTTGGTCACCAAATGGATCTCCTTGGATTGAGGCCTAGTCCTCTCACCCACCGCCCTGGAACTCTGCCCCGGCCTACGCTGCCTGCCGTCACACCCTGGCCCTGGAACTCTGCCCCGGCCTGCCCTTGCTGTTCACCACCGCCTCTGACATTTTTGAACATACCCCACTTTAACTTGATTTTAAATGGTTCACTTTCAAATGTTTCACTTTCAGTATCAGAAATGTCATTCTTTGACATTTGGGCCTTTTCATTTTCACTGCTGCTTGGTCACCAAATGGATCTCCTTGGATTGAGGCCTAGTCCTCTCCCCACCGCCCTGGAACTCTGCCCCGGCCTACGCTGCCTGCCGTCACACCCCTGGCCCTGGAACTCTGCCCCGGCCTGCCCTTGCTGTTCACCACCGCCTCTGACATTTTTGAACATACCCCACTTTAACTTGATTTTAAATGGTTCACTTTCAAATGTTTCACTTTCAGTATCAGAAATGTCATTCTTTGACATTTGGGCCTTTTTATTTTCACTGCTGTTTGGTCACCAAATGGATCTCCTTAGATTGAGGCCTAGTCCTCTCCCCACCGCCCTGGAACTCTGCCCCGGCCTACGCTGCCTGCCGTCACACTCCTAGCCCTGGAACTCTGCCCCGGCCTGCCTCTGCTGCTCACCACCACCTCTGACATTTTTGAACATACCCCACTTTAACTTGATTTTAAATGGTTCACTTTCAAATGTTTCACTTTCAGTAGCAGAAATGTCATTCTTTGACATTTGGGCCTTTTTATTTTCCCACTGCTGCTTGGTCACCAAATGGATCTCCTTGGATTGAGGCCTAGTCCTCTCACCCACCGCCCTGGAACTCTGCCCCGGCCTACGCTGCCTGCCGTCACACCCTGGCCCTGGAACTCTGCCCCGGCCTGCCCCTGCTGTTCACCACCGCCTCTGACATTTGTGAACATACCCCACTTTAACTTGATTTTAAATGTTTCACTTTCAGTAGCAGAAATGTCATTCTTTGACATTTGGGCCTATTTATTTTCACTGCTGTTTGGTCACCAAATGGATCTCCTTATGTCGAGGCCTAGTCCTCTCCCCACCGCCCTGGAACTCTGCCCCGGCCTACGCTGCCTGCCGTCACACCCCTGGCCCTGGAACTCTGCCCCGGCCTGCCTCTGCTGCTCACCACCGCCTCTGACATTTTTGAACATACCCCACTTTAACTTGATTTTAAATGGTTCACTTTCAGTATCAGAAATGTCATTCTTTGACATTTGGGCCTTTTTATTTGCACTGCTGCTTGGTCAACAAATGGATCTCCTTAAATTGAGGCCTAGTCCTCTCCCCACCACCCTGGAACTCTGCCCCGGCCTACACTGCCTGCCGTCACACTCTGGCCCTGGAACTCTGTCCCGGCCTGCCCCTGCTGTTCACCACCGCCTCTGACATTTGTGAACATACCCCACTTTAACTTGATTTTAAATGGTTCACTTTCAGTATCAGAAATGTCATTCTTTGACATTCGGGCCTTTTTATTTGCACTGCTGCTTGGTCAACAAATGGATCTCCTTAAATTGAGGCCTAGTCCTCTCCCCACCGCCCTGGAACTCTGCCCCGGCCTACACTGCCTGCCGTCACACTCTGGCCCTGGAACTCTGTCCCGGCCTGCCCCTGCTGTTCACCACCGCCTCTGACATTTGTGAACATACCCCACTTTAACTTGATTTTAAATGGTTCACTTTCAGTATCAGAAATGTCATTCTTTGACATTCGGGCCTTTTTATTTGCACTGCTGCTTGGTCAACAAATGGATCTCCTTAAATTGAGGCCTAGTCCTCTCCCCACCGCCCTGGAACTCTGCCCCGGCCTACGCTGCCTGCCGTCACACACTCTGGCCCTGGAACTCTGCCCCGGCCTGTGCTGCCGTCACACTCTGGCCCTGGAACTCTGCCCCGGCCTGCCTTTGCTGTTCACCACCGACTCTGACATTTTTGAACATACCCCACTTTAACTAGATTTTAAATGGTTCACTTTCAAATGTTTCACTTTCAGTAGCAGAAATGTCATTCTTTGACATTTGGGCCTTTTTATTTTCACTTCTGCTTGGTCACCAAATGGATCTCCTTATTTTGAGGCCTAGTCCTCTCCCCAACGCCCTGGAACTCTGCCCCGGCCTACGCTGCCTGCCGTCACACACTCTGGCCCTGGAGCTCTGCCCCGGCCTGTGCTGCCGTCACACTCTGGCCCTGGAACTCTGCCCCGGCCTGCCTTTGCTGTTCACCACCGACTCTGACATTTTTGAACATACCCCACTTTAACTAGATTTTAAATGGTTCACTTTCAAATGTTTCACTTTCAGTAGCAGAAATGTCATTCTTTGACATTTGGGCCTTTTTATTTTCACTGCTGCTTGGTCACCAAATGGATCTCCTTGGATTGAGGCCTAGTCCTCTCCCCACCGCCCTGGAACTCTGCCCCGGCCTACGCTGCCTGCCGTCACACACTCTGGCCCTGGAACTCTGCCCCGGCCTGTGCTGCCTTCACACTCCAGGCACCTGGAACTCTGCCCCGGCCTGCATCTGCTGCTCATTACCGCCTCTGACATTCTTTGAACATACCCCAATTTAACTTGATTTTAAATGTTTCACTTTCAGTATCAGAAATGCCATTCTTTGACATTTGGGCCTTTTTATTTTCACTGCTGCTTGGTCACCAAATGGATCTCCATATCTCGAGGCCTAGTCCTCTCCCCACCGCCCTGGAACTCTGCCCCGGCCTACGCTGCCTGCCGTCACACCCCTGGCCCTGGAACTCTGCCCCGGCCTGTGCTGCCTTCACACTCCAGGCACCTGGAACTCTGCCCCGGCCTGCATCTGCTGCTCATTACCGCCTCTGACATTCTTTGAACATACCCCACTTTAACGTGATTTTAAATGTGTCACTTTCAGTATCAGAAATGTCATTCTTTGACATTTGGGCCTTTTTATTGTCACTGCTGTTTGGTCACCAAATGGATCTCCTTGGAATGAGGCCTAGTCCTCTCCCCACCGCCCTGGAACTCTGCCCCGGCCTACGCTGCCTGCCATCACACTCCTGGCCCTGGAACTCTGCCCCGGCCTGCCCCTGCTGTTCACCACCGCCTCTGACATTTGTGAACAAACCCCACTTTAACTTGATTTTAAATGTTTCACTTTCAAATGTTTCACTTTCAGTAGCAGAAATGTCATTCTTTGACATTTGGGCCTTTCTATTTTCACTGCTGCTTGGTCACCAAATGGATCTCCATATCTCGAGGCCTAGTCCTCTCCCCACCGCCCTGGAACTCTGCCCCGGCCTACGCTGCCTGCCGTCACACTCCTAGCCCTGGAACTCTGCCCCGGCCTGCCTCTGCTGCTCATCACCGCCTCTGACATTTGTGAACATACCCCACTTTCACTTGATTTTAAATGTTTCACTTTCAGTAGCACAAATGCCATTCTTTGACATTTGGGCCTTTGTATTTTCACTGCTGTTTGTTCACGAAAGGATCCCCTTATCTTGTGGCCTAGTCCTCTCCACGCCGCCTTGGAACTTTGCCCCGGCCTATGCTGCCTGCCGTCACACTCTGGCCCTGGAACTCTGGCCGGGCATGGGGATGCAAGTTGCTCCCGCTGCCCCCCCACCGGGACCTACCTGCAATCACCCTGGAACTCTGGCTGGGCATGGGGATGCAGTTTGCTCCCGCTGACCCCCTTTCCACCCCACCGGGACCTACCAGCAATCACCCTGGAACTCTGGCTGGGCATGGGGATGCAGTTTGCTCCCGCTGACCCCCTTCCACCCCACCGGGACCTACCTGCAATCACCCTGGAACTCTGGCTGGGCATGGGGATGCAAGTTTCTCCCGCTGCCCCCCCACCGGGACCTACCTGCAATCACTCTGGAACTCTGGCTGGGCATGGAGATGCAGGTTGCTCCCGCTGCCCCCCCCACCGGGACCTACCAGCAATCACCCTGGAACTCTGGCTGGGCATGGGGATGCAAGTTGCTCCCGCTGCCCCCCACCAGGACCTACCTGCAATCACCCTGGAACTCTGGCTGGGCATGGGGATGCAAGTTGCTCCCGCTGCCCCCCCACCAGGACCTACCTGCAATCAGCCTGGAACTCTGGCTGGGCATGGGGATGCAGTTTGCTCCCGCTGACCCCCTTTCCACCCCACCGGGACCTACCAGCAATCACCCTGGAACTCTGGCTGGGCATGGGGATGCAGTTTGCTCCCGCTGACCCCCTTCCACCCCACCGGGACCTACCTGCAATCACCCTGGAACTCTGGCTGGGCATGGGGATGCAGTTTGCTCCCGCTGACCCCCTTCCACCCCACCGGGACCTACCAGCAATCAACCTGGAACTCTGGCTGGGCATGGGGATGCAAGTTGCTCCCGCTGCCC